>NW_004955851.1:0-15978 GCF_000276665.1 Chinchilla lanigera
TTTTTTTTGGTTTTTCTCCGGTACCGGGAACCGAACTCACGACCTTGCGCTTGCCAGGCAGGCGCTTTGCCGCTGAGCTAAATCCCCAGCCCTTGATGAATCATCTTGGAACCCACTGGGCAGAAGTTTTTCTGCCCATAATTTACTTATGGCCACAGCATGGCCCTCACTATGCTACAGGAGGCAAAGTAAGTGAATCTGTCCCAAGCCTGCTCCTTACACAGAGAGCTAGCTGAGGACAAAGACATATCTCAGTGCCTTCTGCAATTCCAACAGCTGGAAAAATACAGGACCACTGAGCAGAACTGAATCAGTCAATGCCCCTCAAAGGAGACAGTGAAAGGCACACATACGTAAGAGCCATGTCAACATCCTATATGTCATTCCAATCATACTGGAGGTGCTACTGAGTACTCAGGTTGCCTAAAGAGGATTCATTCCACAAGGTCAATAAAGAGTGATCTTTGGATACTTTTTGGATTTAAAGACATCATAGCAAAGACTCTGCCTCACTTGCAACACCTGCTAGAAAAAGCCTGTGCATATCCAAGAAGCAATGGATAAGTGGGGATAAAGGGACAGAAAAAGGGACAGTCATTCAAATTTGGCCCACTCTAGACCATCTGGATCCATCCTGAGGCTGGGTCACACTGCTCTTCACCAATCTCCACATTCTAAAGCACCCAACAGGGGTAGCACAGAAATAGCCCTAAGAATTTATTTCAAAAAAGAGAGACCACCAAACAAGAAACTCATCTTGATACGGGAACACTAGTCTGCCACCATCTAGCAGATCTACCAGATGAAGCCACAGAGATAAATTAAGTTCCAAAATAAGTAACAGAAATAGTAAATATGTACAGAAACACCAATAGATTGATCACAACTAGTTTCAAAGGTGTGAGAAGCTGTCATTCACTCTGAAATACATTCATCATGGATAATATCATCATGTACGCAGACTAAAATGCTAACTACCTAGCAAAGTCCCAGAGGGATCCCGTTCCGCTCCTGTGACCAGACAGTAAAAAGATGAGCTGCCTCTTCCAGCTAGGCAGCCCCAAATCTCCATGATACATTGTGTGCTAGCCTGCCTTTCCATCTAGCTGTCTGCCTGTCTGAAAGCACAAAGTGATTTCTTACCTTGACCCAGATTGCCATGAATGTACCCCAAACATTACCCAGGCTCTTCTCCTGGAACATACACTTAAGTCCCACAGGAAGGAAGAAACAAAGGAGGCCTCTCAGACTAGCCCCTGCCCAGGCAAAGGCCCTCTCCTGTGTCCTTGCAGGCTGTACCCTTGGCTGACTTTTTTTCTTTTTGGTCCCTGGATCTTACACATGGCAGCATGCTAGACAAGCACGCTACTGCTAAGCTACATCTCTAGCCCTTTACTGATTGTCTTGGTCAGGGATTTGTGCATGTCCAGAAGGGTGTTTCTAGAACTACATGAAGTCTGTCCTGTATTCCAGCACTTTCTCACTGGACATCTTAGTAAGTGACCAGGTTCCCTCAGGATGTTTCCGGACCTCTGGTTCTCTTACTTCATCTACTGAGTTCTCACCCACAAAAGCCTGGCTCAGTTACCCATAGTTTCTTCCCAAGCACTCTGTGCCCGGGCCATAGCAGGGCTTTCACAGGCTGCTAATGGCTCATATTCATAGCCAAGCTCAACGGCCAATCTACAAGAAAGGAATGTGGATATGCTGCTTTGGGATACCCCAGTAAGAGCAGTCTAACTCTCTGCCCAAATTCAACAGACATTAGCAGGGCTCACAAGCGAAAGAAAACAACATCCATATTATTAGGAGAAGGCAACTTTAAACCAGAGATCATTATGATTTTTCTCTGCAGCTGCAAAACTTTGTTTTACTGAATGCTGTTACCTTCTGCATCACGTATGGGGAATTTTAAACAGGCAAATGGAAGAAGGTCTGATTGAAGATGAAGTTAAGTGAAAGAAATTGGTCTCATTTAGCACATGACAGGATTCATCTGTGTTCCCAAGTCCACTGAGGTGGCATCATGGGCGTTTCATATTCATGAGCTGCTGCGACACTATGTCCCCTCATTTACAAAGAGCCGTGTTCAGCAAATTCTGTCCCTGTGGACACCCTGTGCATTTCATGGTCTTGTCAGAGAGACATCAAACGCTCCAGTAACCAAATACCAGAAAATGGCTTTAATTAGTGGATCTCTATCGTATAAATAATTTTTTTTTCTAAGTGAAAAAATGGAGAATTTTTTTTAAAGGGAAAAGGGGAAAAGCAGTAGGCAACAGGCTTCAAACACCCAAAGGAACAAGGGAAAGAGGTGGTCTCGGAGGAGTTCTCGAGTGGTCCCCACACTCCCAGAATCAGGGGGCGAGTGGCACATGTCTCTAGGTCTCCGGCAGGTCCACTTTATGAAGATTTGTCCCTTGTGATTTTTCGCTGATTAGCACCGGGGCCAGGCTGTCCTCATTACTGGCACGTGGGGAGAAGAATGGAAAAACTGTGACAGCGGTCAGAGCCATGCTGCAAAAGAAGGGGAACCACGGGCTGGATGGACGTGCTGTTCCCGGGCAGGGCAGGGCGGCGGTCAGCAGCACTGTGCTTGAGCAGCTCCTTAGAAGCTGTGATTGCTGGTTTGGGTGGATGTTTTCATTTCTGTTCTGCGTGCTGCAAGTCCTCGTGCTCCTTCCACACCAGCTCTCTCCTAATGCCGCTGGGGAAACACCACAGACCTTGAGAGGAGGAAGGTCAAAACACTTGTCCCTTGCGGCCCCTTACACTGTAGCAACTCTTGCAGCTAATGATGGGTTGGAGAGGAAGGGTTGGACTGACTGGTTCCTGTGATCATCAGGTCTTTCTACAGCTGGATCCTGGCTGGATCAGCAGCAGGGACGAGGGTTTGCTAAGAATGGCAGGCTTATGGTAGTGTGTGGTGCAAAGTCTGGCCTCCTTCTCCATTTCATGAAGGAAATGCCAGCACATTTCTGAAGGAGCCATGAGTGCAAGCCCCGGATGGAAATGTTCCTTACTGGCCCACTGAAGCCCACTGCAGGCTCTACAACAGTCAGCACTGGCAACCCAGGGTCATGGATGAGGAAAGGAAGCACCCATGAAGGACAAGCAGGGCTCAAGGGGGTCCCTAGAGGGAAAGACCCCATTCAGCCCAGGAGCCTTAAGTGACCCAATTCTGAGAAGACCTCAGTGTCACCTGCTGGGAGACTTCTAGGAAACATTGTCCCACTGGTGACTGGCGGGCTGCTGAAGGTGGTGAAGAACAAGACCCCTCTCAGCTCTCTCTTTCTCTCTGTCTTTCTCTTACAGCTTCATGTGGTTTTCCCTAGCTTTTATCTGCAAAGCTGTGCTAGGGACAAGGAGGGGTAAAGGACTTTAAATGTAGGGAATGAATGAAGTGGCTGGGAGGAATGGAGACCAGGAACTCTGCGCTTTCTTCAATGAGGCCTGGGATGGGCAACTTGGTGCTAATGTGACAGAGGCAGCGCCTTCTTGGAGGCGCCAGATGAAGTGTGTTAGAAACCAGGCATATCTGATCTTATTTCATCCTTTTTGTGTTACACTGAAAAAAAACAAGACAAACTACACTGCTTTTATTCTAAATCCTTAGGTTTTGTATTTTTCCTTATATATATTTATTAAAAAATGCTCCTTTGATCAGTGCCACCCGTGACACCCCCACATACGGAATGCTTCTGAGCGGTTCCCTCTGCACAAGGCCACTGTTGGTGACAGCCAGCTGGTTTTGATCACAGCCATTCTGAATCGGATTTTCATAAGATAGATGAGGAGTCTTACTGCTGCTCCCTCTCTTATCAGATGAGAAACGGCGGGGGAGGGGGACACAGGTCCTGGGGGAACAGCGCAACAATCAAGGGCTGCAGTGGTTCTTTCTCTGTCCCTCCGCTGCTGCAATTTTCAAAGGAGTTCGCCTCGGGCACTTTTAAATGATGGTGTCTCAATTCTGTAATCATCTTTCAAGAGCTTTCTCTTAAAGGGTCTTTTAGGTAAACCTAGTCTGTCAAGCACACTTATGGGCTCAGGAATCACATTCCCTATGTGTGTCCTCCTGTGTGTATACAGATGCGCGCACGTGCACACACACACACACACACACACACACACACACACTTTCCATATGCACGGTGAACATCCGTGAAGTCTTATGAAGTTGGCAGAGCTGAAAGCTGGGAAGAAGAGCCACCAGTCAGCCACTTGCTTGAGTAAGAGGATCCCTGTTTCCTCCTCCCGAGACTGCTGGCATCCCTAGGCTCTGCTGGGTCAGGTCCTTCTTAGAAAGTAATCTCCTTGGTGAGTATCAGAAGGAAACAATTTCTCTAACTAAGAGGGCTAAGTGATAGCCCAAGTCCGAGCTGATGTCAGATACATAAACATCCTGTCCCGTCCCTTCTCACCAAAGGGACAGTGGCTGTCCACTTCTGAACTGAGAAATAAGTCATGATCATTTGCTTAGGAGCATGAATAGTCACCAGTCATCCCAGGTTATGTCTTACGATGTTTATGGATACAGAGACTATGCGTGTAACTCTGTAATCCTGTGTGTCTGTTTTCATTGCAGAGAACATTAGGCTTTATCTTCATTCACACCTCACAACCTGAAAGAGATATCCAGGATGCTGGGCCTCTATCTTCTTCTGGTCATATAAAAATCTAAGGTATTAAGATCTCCATGGCCAGTGGTTCTCCTCAGATGGGCCTGTCTGCATTTAAGGTCAGGTACAATCATTGGAAAAGATTCAGCCTCCCTGAAGGCTAAGACACTGCTTACAATCACAACTGAACACTCTCACAAAAGTAAGTGGGAGTGACTTTGTCCTATCCTGGTCCTGTCTTCTGTAGTCAAGAAAGACAGCAGCCAGGGAGTTACAGAACAAATATCCTGATCTCTGTATCAATTCCAGGGAGATATAACTCTCTTTTACTCTTGTCAGTGCTTAATGGTGGATGATTTGCTATTAATCACATTCCTCCAGACTACAGCACAACAGAAAGCTGATGGAGTTCTCTCTCCCTGTGTTCCGGGAGCAAGGTTACACCACCTGCTTCACTTAGAACATGCACAGCACAAGACACTGGTCTGCATTCTTCGCATTCTGCCTCTTCAGATGGGGACGCACAAGTAAGCTTTTCACTGAGCAAAGGAAACAGATCCGCAGAGAAAGTTACTGCCAACTGTGTTGTAGGCAGTGATGCTGAGATGGGAATTCTAGTGTGACCCAGAGATTTCAGGGCACCACTTAGGGGGGCACAGCACTCTCCTAACTCTGCCAATGCTGCAGGATATCTGTGCAGCTGAATCAAGGTAAGGAAAAGGACGACTGTGTTGACAAAGAATTAAAACTCCTCCATGTTTACTGCAGTTCTTAACCCTCTCCTGGTATTCTACCTTGCAAGTCAAGGATTAAAGCCACACCAGTCTCTACTGTGTTTGCCAAATCAGGTGATTTCAAGCATCCCTCCATCCCACGACCTCCCAGGAAGCTACTCTGCGACAGTTTGTATTTTTCCCTAGGCTAGGACCATGGTGCCTTAAATCACCTCCTGGAAAAAACAGAGCCAAGTAAAAACAACTGCTGCATCGAAGAAACTCCTGGGACGTCAAGTCACTTCCCCAGTTTTACTCCCTCTGGAGAACAGCTCTGGCCAAATGCACACTGGCGAGTAGAGAAGTCAGCCACTCTGGCCTCAAGAGTCCACAGCTACTGGTGTTGACTCTTCTTTAGCAGCCAGGAATGTGGCTTTGACTGCCAAGGAAGAACCAAATCAAGATCCCTGATCCACAGGGTTGTAGCAGAAGGGGCACCTCTGAGGGATCAGGAACCCTAGGCCTTGCATCTGCCCCAACTCGCTGAACTGACACAATTACTTGCAAGCTCTGGCCCTTAGTTTCCTTACTAACAAAATGAGGTCTCTATGAGATCCTTATTTTGGATGTCCCTTAAAACAGATCTAATGAAGTTAAAAAAAGGAAACAAAAACCAAAGCAAGATCCTTTCACACATTTGTCTATGGCAGTCTTTCCAAATACCCCATAGTCACAGCCATGGCCTGCAAACAAGGCATGCCATTTCTTTTCATAGCATTAGTACAATAAAAATTAATTTTCTACAAGGCAATCAACCCACACACATCCACCTCTGGCCCACTGTGGCCTCAGCTTGGCATCCACAGTACTCACCAGGGCCCTTTTTATTACACATGGCCTTTCAAGTGCCCCATGTCTGTGATATCAGTTTGTTTCCTCTGTCAAGTCCCAAAGCAGTGGCTGGCAGGGAGCTACAGACACAGCTCTCCACGGCTCTGTGGGGTCTCAGGTCTTACCAACCCCCCAATGCCTCAGCACCCCCAGTGCTCACAGCTCAACCTGTTCCAGCCCAGCAACTTTCTCCCTCTCTAAGACAGTTTCTCCCCTTGAAGGGTCCAGCAGACACGAGAATTCACTATATAAAGTCATCTCCATGGACTTGAGGAAGAACACGTAACAGGAATGCTCAAAGCTGAAAATGCGCTTCCTGTCACAACAGCTTGAACAACCTGGCCTCTCTAGCTTCTCTCCGGCCAGCCCAGGTGCTGCTGAGAATGAGTATTCGGTCAGAGGCTCAGGAGAGTGAGGACGTGGGCCGATAGGTGAATCTAAACAACAGAGGTGCTGGAAGAGTGAGCGGAGACATACATGCTCCCTCAGTGAGCAGGGCTGAGAAATGGGCCTTGAGTATCAAGAGCAGGTGCAAGGAGGCCGACGAGAGCAGAGGGATTTGGAGGGACAAGGACCACGTCTGAACCCTGGCCCTACCACTTCCTAGTGCTAGGGTGTGAGAGCAGCTCACATTGGCTCAGGGGAGCCACTTGCTAAATTTCTAAGAATTCTGCACAAGGTTTGCTGTAGTTTGGAAGCTGAATGTTTTCCGAAGGGCTTGTGTTAAAGGCTTGCTCCCCAGGGCGGTGCTACTGGGAAGTGGTGGAACCTTCGGGAGGTGGGGCCTAGTGGGCGCCCCTAGTCACTGAGGTTATGTCCTAGAGGGGGACAGTGGGCCACTGGTCTCTTCTTTCTCTTTTGCTTCCTGGCTCATGCTGTGAGCAGTTTGCTCTTCTGTGCACTCCCCACCACTATCATCTCACACTCTCCAGACGCCCAAAGCAATGGGCCTCATCTTGAACTAGAACCTTCAAACCCTTGAGCCAAAATTAATCTTTTATCTTTATAAGTTAATTGCCTCAGGTATTTTATTACAGTAATTGAAAACTGACTAAAACAAGGCTGTGAAACATAAATATCAACAAAGATGAAGTTATACACACTCTTAAAATAACTACATATTTAAAAATGTAATGATACTTGAAAGTAATCACATTCTACATTTTATCTTTATTCCCAAAGTTACTTATATCTCATGTATCTTCAGGGTAGAAATACAATACATTGGTGTGCTGCAGCCTATCTTTTCCTAACTCTGGTCAGCAATGTCATGTCGGTAACCCAAAACCATCCACAGTGGGAGTATCTGCACCAGAGACACTGGCCAGTGCTACCAATCATGACTTTTTCCTGCCTGGAGAGCTGACTGTTAATTTACCAGCACATTACTGCTTATTAGCCATGTGACCTCAGTGAGTTATTTAACTTCCCCAAGCTTTAATTTTCTCCTCTGCAGGACAGTGATAACCAGTGTCTCCTCAGAACTGCTCCTAGGATTCACTGGTGTATCGATAGTAAAGCAGTGAGTACACTGCTTGGTTCACTGCAAACACAAACAGTACTTCTCAATACTATTTCCTAACAGGATGAATTTTTTCACATTTCTTACCCAATAACAAAGCACAGAGGAAAAAACGGCAGCTGAGGACAGCAACAACAACACTCCCTCTCCAACTTCTGTAATCCCTGCCCAGCACAGTGACCCTGTGTGTGGATTTCTAGAGAAAGGTAGGATGGCCTGGGTTTAGAAAGACTTTAGCGCCTGCCTAGTCCTAGTAAACCTGAACTTAGAAAAATAAACTGTTGTGGAGTTGTATTTAATAAAGCATCAGTGGTAGTCATAATAGTTTGAATAAAAGGAGGGGGGCAAAGGAACTAGGCTTAGGCGCCACCTAGGAAATTTGTATGCTGCCTTAAGCTCGAGGAAGGAAAGCTATACCACAACCCTCAGACTAAGAATGGAGTCCAGACAGCAGGATTCCAGTGGATCCGTCCTCTTTCTACTTTGTCTTTCTCCCCATTAAAGCTGTTTAGGTTCACAATGACTCTGCTGTTTGCAGGAAACGGGATGAAGGATATGGCCGGAAGGGTTAATCAAGGAATGAGAAAGAGCCCAAAAGAGAGTTAGAAAGCCCGAGACAGAGACGAAGGGAGTGGGAGAGGCGGAGGGTCGGTGGGAGACAGTCCTCTGGAGATAGCATGCTTCTAATTCCACCAACAGCCCAGCATCCCACATCTCTTCCAGCCTCAATGCTTGACTGTGTTTAGCCACTTTTACCTATTTTCCCTGTTGACATGGATAGAAAATTGAGCAATTACCCTTAAACTCAGAGCTCTCAGATCATCCAGATTGCTACACTTGCAGAATTAAGTCCCCAATCGCCCCTGGCTAGAAGTGGCTCAACTCAGCTTGTCCTTTAGGAATTAAACACTTTTTGGTTAGCCAGAAGGATTTATTATTCCTAAGGTTTTGAGGTATTGGATTCTGTCAAAACAAGACCTCAGGATGCAAAGACCCCCTCTGCAGGGGGGCTGACGCATGCCTAAGAGCTGGGAGCTGTCAGGAGAGGATGTCACAAGTCCACCCTGGGTGCTGGGCAACACAGTATGTTAAAGGCATGCATTAAACACAAGAAACATCAACTTCTTTTTTTAAGTTTCTGCTTTCAGGGACTTTTTACTGTTTACAAAACATGTTTTGGGGATCAAAAATTCCTCTAACCTGAATTTAACTCTGGCATAAACAATCAGAAAGTTGAGTTCATGTCTAACTACAATACTCAGAGATTATTTGACCTCAGTAATTTTTTTTTTAATAGAGACACAGTCTTGCTGAGTTTCCCAGGCTGGTCTCAAATTCTCCATCGTTCTGTCTTAGGTAACCATGTAGCTGGGATTACAGGGCAGGTACCACTGTAGCTGGTTCTGTATCTTTTTAAAAACAGAGAATTTATGGTGTCCCACCTCCAGTGTTGACCTTTATGGTACCACGTGTCAGCCCACGTCATTTTGCAAGCTGGGTTTAAGAGCTGGAGAGGACTAGCCATCCTGCAGGTTAGGGAGGCGACGCACCCTTATGCTGCTGTGTCCCTCCTCTATCCCTAGACTGCCACCCCCACCCCTTTCCTGAGAACTTCTACTCTTCCATCAAGAAGTTTGAAGTCACTTCTTCACACTGGCCTTCCTCCATCCCCCAGTCCAAATCAGGCCTCCATGTTAGTCTCTCTCTAGGCACCCTGTACTCATCCTCTGGGGTCGCCATCACAACTTTTCACAACTTTATTTAGAAATGTGACAATCTGTTTAATTCCTGTTTCCCTCAGCAGACTGCCTGCTGTATGAGGACAAGGACAATAAAGGTTCAGTTCACCATCCTATCCCCAGTGCCCAGCCCCATGCACCACACACAGGAGTGTTCAGTACATGGACGGCCATGGGAGGGATGGCTCAGCGAGGGACTCATCCAGGGCCACTTGTACAGACTGACTGCAATTCAATCCCAGGCTTGATGTTCTTTTTCTAACATCATACAACCTGACCAGGACAAGTCAGATACTTCACTCAGAAAGGATGACTATGCATTGAAAGCAGGGAGTGGTTCTGCCGAGGATCAGCAAGCAAGCTGACTGGCACTCTTCAGAAACCTCCTCAAAGGTAGTTCATGAGAGGAAGCTGAGTATGTGCAGAATGGATGGGAATGGGGCCTAGGTCTGCAGAAGTAGCTTTTCTCCTGGTTGTAGGAAATTCCTTATTCATTCTCCTTATGCCAGACATCTGGCCTTGAAAGGCTTTCACACTTCCTCTGGCTAATCCTACTCATCCTCAGGTCCTAGTACAGGTCCTCGGAGGGAAGGGCTGGGGAGGGGAGGTGAAAAGGATCAAGGTGCAATACATACAGGTGACCATTCCCCATGAGATGTATTCATTATGTGCCACAAATATGTACTAATAAAATCATAAACGTGAGGAAAAACAAAGGAAGTCCTTTCTTCCCAAAGTGCTCTCAGCCCGCCTGGTTCTCCTGCTCTTCGGATCCCATGGCCATGAGTAATGCAGCCGCTAACATGGTGACAACCGTGTGCTGCCTTCGCTAGCTACTACCCTGCAGCCTTGGCTCCTGCACTCCTGTCCTGCTTCTCGTCGTCTATCTTTTTCTCCAACAAGATTCTGTGTTCTTTTAGAGCAGAGTTCCACAAGGTCTTGTAAAGCATTTGCAACTCAGTTCCCAAACACCCAATCCAACTTGCAGATGTGTTTAGTTCTGTTTATAAAGTGACTTTTTCTGAGATGGGGTCCCACACAGCCCAGGCTCGTCTCAAACTCACTATCCCTCTGTCTCAGCCTTCTGAGTAGCTGGGGTTACAGCCCTGTGCCACCACGCCTACTTACAAAATGCTTTTGTTTGTCTGCTTAGGTGGTAAGGGATTGAGCCCAGGGAGCACTGAGCTCCACTCCCAGCCCTTTTATTTTTTTTGATTTTTTGATTTTTTTATTTTTTTTTTGGTTTTTCTCCAGTACCGGGAACCGAACTCACGACCTTGCGCATGCCAGGCAGGCGCTTTTGCCGCTGAGCTAAACCCCCAGCCCCTCCCAGCCCTTTTAATGGTTTTTAAAATTCTGAGACAGTCTTGCTAAATTGCCCAAGCTGACCTTGAATTTGCAATCCTGCTTCAGCTTCCCAAGTAGCTGGGATTACAAATGTGCACTACCACGTACTTGACACTTACTAAGTGCTTTTTAAAAAAATCTTTTATTTATTTATTCTGGTGTCAGGGACTGAACCCAGGGCCTTGCACATGTTAAGCATGTAATCTACCACTGAGCTACACTGCCAGCCCCTCTGACACTTTTTAAAATATAAATTTGAAAACCTTTAGGCTATGCCATCTTCTCTCTGCGCTCCCCACAGGCTCCACCACTCTTTCTTACACGTCCACTCTTTCACATGTTTGTATCATTTGCCTGGCTATCTGAGGCTGTAGCCTGCCCATGGTCTTGCAAATGTTCCCACCAGTTTACCAATGGATCCAAAAGCCACTCCTAACTATCATTCACTCTCTGTTTCTCATTCTGAAAACATGTGTAATAAGTTCCTTCCCCTTTCTATGCTTCTGTTTCCTTCTCTAGGAAGCATGGAGCATGGATGGAGGAAGCATTTCTCCATTCTCCCCATACATCAGGGGCCTAGAAGACAGAATGCATCTTTCCCAGGGAAGATGATTAGTGGTGTGAGCCAAGGGTAACGCTAGCGAGGCAGAATGCTGAGGAATCTACCCAGGTCAGGGCTCCCCGAAGTCTTCTCTGAAGACAGGGAGGGAAAGGAACAAGGATCAGAAGCTTCTGCAGAGAAGGGGCTGCTTACTCATCACAGTCTCCAGCAACTGGGCAACGTGGGCCCCAGCAGGCAGCTCTCAATAAAAGCTCACCTCCAAGACAGTTAGTGGAAGGAGCCTATCTGACCTTAGATCTGCGTGTCTAGCTGCTATAATTCATCTTCTCCTTTGGGATTGTTCAACAATCACCCATCCTTAATGGTGTGTAAGAAAATGATCAGACCCTTCCCAGGTGATAAAACTCCTTGCACTGACCACCTTGAAAAACATGTGTGTGATTTTCTTAAAAGGAGCTGGCAGGTTTTCTTACAGGTGCCCAAAGAGCTGCTGAATGACACTGCTGAATGAGCTTCCATGGATGATTTGGGGGAATCACTCCCAAAGTCTCCACACCCACTGGACATCTGTGTTCAAAAGAGCAGCCTTCACTAGCCAACCAAGTAATTCTCTGAGCAAAGATAATTCTAGAAACTAGTTATACGTAACATATGACTCCTACTGCATAATGGATTCTAAACATTCACATACAGTGAAATGGACTAAGTTGAGTGTGAAGTGTAACATATGAACTGATTTTCCATTAAAGGATGCAAGCATAACTGCACGGACAACAGATTTATGCTGGGGAAGAGGCAGCCCTCCTAGAGGTAAAAGCAAATGCACTCTGACGAGGAAGGGTTTATGCTCCAAACCTCCAGGGCCAAAATAAGGCCAAGTCACAAATTTCACATTTCAAGATTATGAAGAAGAAAAAATATGAGAGATATTTTCTGAAAATTGGTATCTTTCCTTTTTCCTTCTTTAATGAAATTTTACTAAGCGTCCCACCTATCTAGGCACGCTGTATTACACACCCGGGAACTGACATTAATACAGCCTACCTGTGGAAGGGGACACCAGCATATCTGAGGGCCACAGTATCAAGACAGAGGCTGAGGACAAGCGCTTCGGGGTGAAGATCTGTCTCTGAATTCTGGTGCTGCCCTTGACCAGTATCTGACCTTGGGCAAGGCTACTTTTCTTTGCCTTAGTGTGCTCATCTTTAAAATGGGGATAATGATCAATCCAGCTATCTATCAACAAGGGAACACACTGTGGTACATTCATACAGTGGGATACAACTCAGCAATAAAAATGACAGGCTAATAAATACAGGCAACAACTTGGGTAAGGCTCAGCATCTTTACACTGTATGAAAGAAGCTAGGCACAAATGTGTACATACTTATGCTTCTATTTAGCTAAAATTCTAGAAAATGAAACATAATATACCTCAGTAGTTGTGTGAGGCCAGGAGCAGAGTGGGGCATAAGGAAACTTTTAGGGGTGGTAGGAATGTTCTGTTTATATTGATTGTGCTGTGATGATTTCACAGGGTATTTACACCTTTAAAATCGCACATTTATTTTTTCTTTTAAATTTTTTATTATTACACCTTTGTAGTACACATAATACATTCATCTGAGGAAGTAGGTCTACGTACTTAGCATATCGTGATTCTTTTTATTCCTCTTTCCTCCCTCCTTCCGGCTCCCTCCATCTCTAAATCCCCTTCACTCACTTTCTCTGCTGCTGCTGTCTTAGTGCATGTTGTGACACATAACCACGACCTCACTTAAGGGAGCTGGCCCACATACACGACACATCTTACTGCTTTTCACTTCCCCTTCTCCTCGCTCCCTGCCACCTCTCGGGCACCTTCCTATATGCAAAAGATCTGTCTCCCTGTTTCCTTTTATCTCTTTTACTTTGCTCTTTATTTATACTTTGGGTTTCTCACATTAGAGAAATCATATGGTATTTAAGTTTGTGTGTCTGATTTAGTTCACTTAACATGTTTTCAAGTTGCTTCCATTTTCCTACAAATGACTCAGATTCACCCTTTATAGCAGAAGAGTACTCCATTGTGTGTAAATACGTTTTCTTTACTCACTTATCTACTGAAGGATATGTAAGTTGCTCCCAAGATTTAGCTATTATGAACGGGGTGCTATAAATACTGGTATGTATGTATCACTGTAATATGATATCTTTAAATCTTTCAGGAAGATGCCAATAAGGGGAATAAGCTGAGATAAGTGGTATTTCTAGTTTCAGTTTTCTGAGGAATCCCTATACTGTTTTCCACAGTGGTTATACTAGTTTACATTTCCATTAGGAATAGAGGAGGGTTCTTTTTTCACAGCTGGCTCCCCAGTACCTCTTGTAAATTGTACATTTATCTGTTTGTTTATGCAGTACTAGAGGCTGAACCCACAGCCTTCACACTGAGCTGTATCTCAGTCTTTTTTATTTTGAGATAGGGTCTTGCTAAGTTGCTAAGTTGACCAAGCTGGACTTGAACTTACAATCCTCCTGCCTCAGGCAACCAGAGTGCTAGGATTATAGGTGTGGCCATCACACCTGGTTTAAGTTTCATACTTTAAATAGACAAGGTTTACTGTACATAAATCAGACCTCAATAAAACTAACTTAAAAAAAAAACTTTCCCATAGGTTGTTCTAGGAATTAAATGGGAGAAAATGTAAGACGCCAGGCTTGGTAGCTGGCACTTGATGAATACTTGTTAATAAATAATGATGCTTATGCTGGTGGACAATGCGTTCAAGAGTAAGTGTTCTCTTGAGAGTCAGAAGACCAGAATCTCTCCGAATCCTGCTACCCCGTCTAATCAGCTCTAGGCCTCAGTTTCTTAATCTATGGAATGGCAGGTTGGCCCCAAGGTGGCCTCCAGAGTTCCGAGCAACAACAATGTCCTTCCAAAGCGGCCGTGCCCAACAACAGCCGGCACAGCCCTGATAACACGCATTTATACCATGTGCAAGCTCTGGCATACACAGTTTTGCTGTAACACTGAAATGTCACTCCTTGAAACACAACATTTTTCCAAAACAAGAAAGTGGAGTGAAGGGGATTTCAGAGGTCCTTGGAAAGGAGCTGGAAAGATGTTTACGACAGAATGGGGAAAAGCCTGGAGAAGAATCCCAGGGAAGCAACCCTTCAACAAGATCGTGAATTTAATTGTTTTCTTGTGTTTCAATTTGGAAGTTTCTGCCAAAGAACTCTACGATCTTTTTTCCTGAATTTTATGTTTTCTTATTTAAAATATAAGTCTCTTGGTTTTAGAACAAATACACAAGCAACAGGGAACCAAAGCTATCCAAAAAAGACCCACTGCAGGAAATGACTTGCTGCATTCTCCCTCCTCAGCGCCACCCCAGACCGGCCAGGTCCTCAGGCTACAAACTGCCGGCTTCATCACACCTCACACCTCTCACCCACGCCCGGCCTGAGGGTTGTGCTCCAGGAGTACAATTCCCATGCACGCTGCCCCTCACCTCTTCACACCTGTGTTAATGCCCAGTGGAGACCCTGCCTCCTCATGGCCTCCAGTTCTGTGCAGCCAATGGCTCGAGCAGCTGATGACCTGTGAGGACAGGCAGATCACAAGTGTGGCCAGCAGCTACCAATCCCTGAGCTGCCAGTGTAGCCGGCAGAAGGCATCCCAGGTACGTGTCTCCTTCTTTAACAGGGTCACTGGCAATCACAGAAGTCTAGAATCTGAATGGAATTTAGTGGATAGAACTAAAAGGGAAGAAAGAAAAAAGAAAGCAAAAAGAAATGAGGCTGGAAAGCAAAGAAAATGCTGAAGAATGATGAGCATCGAAACTGCTATTTTGACCTCTTGTGACTACTTTTCTTTCTTGAAACCCCTCTGGAAAGAGATGAGGCAAAAGTACTTGTTCACATGACTCCTGCCCTGAGAGGGGTCTTTAGTGGCACCGCAGCTAAACTTTATTGTCAAGCCTCTAGGTACATACCTGTAATCCCAGCTACTCAGAAGGCTGAGGCAGGAGGATCACAAGTTTGAAATCAGACTGAGCAACTTAGCAAGATACTGTCTCAAAACAAAAAATAAAAGGGATGGAGCCAGGGGATATAGCTCAGAGGCAGAACACTTGCCTAGCATGGGTTCAACCTATAACACCATAAAACATATAAAAGACAAACAAAACTTCTGCATCAAACTTTAGTGTGACAAATACTTGCCTGTGCAGTTTATTTAAATTAATTCAGTCCTCTGGCCCCAGCTCCAGCTTTGGATTTGCAAACAGCCCAGAAATCTGCATTTTATCCCTCATCCCAAAAATGTCTTTTTGATCCTTAACATAATCTTGTCATTACTGGGTAATCTTCCACGTTTTATAAATTTAACTCTCTCCCACTTTGTATGTAGTCACAAAGTTGTTAATAGAAGGCCTTGGTACGCTGAGTGAGTAACTGGTACTGCTAGATGTGCCTTCCTGCTGTAAACAACTAGGTGAGTGTTTGCACTGTTTGCAGACACTGGGCAGTAGGGAATGTGTGGCTCTGACTCCTGAGAGAAGGGACACAATGAAGTAAGCCCAGTAGTCTGTTTTTT
>NW_004955852.1:0-16038 GCF_000276665.1 Chinchilla lanigera
TTTCCCACATCCCAGTTGCCCTTTACCCTTGAGCGTTTTCCTATCATTTCACAATGTCTATCATACCTCCTAGTTTATATTAACTCTTTCAGGTTTTACACTAGTGAGACAATGTGGTGCTTGCACATGCAGGTCTGATTTATTTCACTTATGAGTATGGTCTCTAGTTGTGACCATTTACCTATAAAAGCCTTATCTTTCTTTATAGCTGAGTAGTATTCCATTATATAAAAGTACCACAATTTGTTTACCTAATCTTCAGTGGATGGACATTTGGGTTGCTTCCACAATTTAGCAATTACAAATTGTGCTGCTATGAACATAGGTTCACATATGTCACTGTGATATGATATTTTTAGATCTTCTGGGAAAATATCCAGAAGGGGAAGAGCTGGTTTGAATGGGACCTCTAGCCCTAGTTTTCTGAGGAATCTCCAAATTGATTTCCACAGTGGTTTCACCAGTCTGCATTCCCACTGGTGGTGGAGAAGAGTTCCTATTTCTCCACAGCCTCACCAGCTTTGTTATTGGTTGATTTCTTAATACTAGCCATTCTTACTGGGGTAAGGTGGAATCTCAATGTTGTTTTAATTTGCATTTCTCGAATGACTAATGATGTTAAACATTTTCTCATGTATTTATTTGCCACTTGTATTTCATGATCTGGGAAGTGTGTATTCATCTCAGCTGCCCATTTTTGGATTGGGTCATTGAATTTGGGGGGCGGGCTGATTTTTTTTTAATTCTTTATATATTCTAGATAGAAGCCCTTTATCTGAGGGACAGTCAGCTAAAATTTTTTCCAAATTTGTGGGTTTTCTTTTTACACTGCTGGTGAATTCTTTATTTTTTAAATTTTATTTTAAAAATAAAAGGAGGAAAATATTAACAGACAGACAACCTTTTACAAAACAGTAAAAGAACAGTACAGACAATACAGAGTTACAAACAAAGTGGTAGGAAATTAACAATGATTGTTGTATTACATATTGATATCTTCAAAGTGGCTTCTCATGAAAACAGTTAGAGACATGCAATATTGATCAATCAAGGACTCATTGACAGTTTCTTTCAGCAAAGAAATAGAAGACAGTAGAACAATATCTTAACTATTCTGTATATACATACATACAAAATTTCTCCTTCTTTCCCTTCTCTTTCCACACATCCCATTCGCCCTTTACATGCAGAAACTTTTCAGTAGGATGAGATCCCAATTGTTGATTCTTTCAAGTATTTCACATGCAGTTTGGTTTTTGTTCATGAACTCTCTGCCTACCCCTATGTCTTCAAGGTTTTAACCTACTAACTCTTCTAATAGATTTAGTGTTTCTGTTTTAATATTGAGATCTGTGAACCATTTTGACTTGAGTTTGGTGCATGGTGATAGACTTGGGTCTATTTTCAGTCTTGGCAGGTGGCAAGCCAATTTTTCCAGCACCATTTATTAAAGATGCTATCATTCTTCCAGTGATTTTGTTTGGCCCCTTTATCAAAGATTAGGTGGCTGAGTGTGTCTGTAGTTGTGGCTGTTTCTTCCAGTCTGTTCCACTGATCCTCAGGTCTGTTTTTTAGCTAGTACCAGGTAGATTTTATGACAATAGCTTTGTAGTATAATTTCAGGTCAGGGATTGTGACTCAACCTAACTTGTCCTTATTGCCCAGGATTACTTTTGCTATTCTGGGTCTCTTCTGGTTCCAGATGAATTTAAGGCATGTTTTCTCAAGATCTGTGAGGTATGCTAATGGTAGTTTAATGGGAATTGCATTGAATCTGTACAGCAGTTTTGGGAGTACGGCCATTTTCACAATGTTGGTTCCTCCTATCCATGAGCAAGGAATATTTTTCCATTTCCTGAAATCTGCTTCAATTTTTTTTTCAGAGTCCTGTAGTTTTCATTGAAGAGATCTTTTACTTCTTTTGTTAGATGGATTCCTAAATATTTCAATTTCTTTGATGTTATTATGAAAAGTATGGTTTCCTTAATTTCTCTCACAGTCTGTTTATTGTTTGTGTGTAGGAATGCTATCGACTTTTTGGTTTGACTTTGTATCCAGCTACACTGCTGAATTTGTTGATTAATTCAAGGAGTCTTCTTGTGGAGTTTTTTGGGTCTTCCATGTAAAGTATCATGTCATCTTCAAATGGTGATAATTTTACTTCTTCCTTTCCTATCCTTATTCCTTTAATTTTTCTCTCTTGTCTAGTTGCTCTGGTTAATGGTGCCAGAATTATATTGAACAGGAGTGGTGACAGCAGACACCCTTGTATTATTCTAAATTTTAAAGTAAAAGCTTTCAGTTTTTGTCCACTTAGAATGATGTGGGTTGTTGGATTGTCATAGATGGCTTTGATCAGATTAAGGTGAAGACCATCTATTCCTATTTTCTGTAGAGTTTTTAACATGAAGCCATGTTGGACTTTGTCAAAAGCTTTTTCTGCATGTATTGAGATGATCATGTGGTTTTTGTCTTTGGCTCCATTGATATGGTGAATAACATTTATGGATTTGGGAATATTGAACCAACCCTGCATTCCTGGAATGAATCCTACTTGGTTGTGAGGTATGATTTTCTCTTTTATTGTTGTTGGTTTTATTTTATTTTTTTTCTGGTACCAGGATTCAAACTCATAATCTTGTACTTGCCAGGAAAGTGCTGTGCCATGAAGCTAAATCCCCAGCTCCATGATTTTCTTGATAATTTGCTGCATTCTATTCACTAGTATCTTATTGAGTATCTTTGCATCTATATTCATTAAGGAGATTGGTCTGTAGTTCTCATTTTGGTTGGGTCTCTCTCTGGTTTTGGTATCAGTATGATGCTTGCCTCCAGAAATGAGTTAGGGAGAATTGCTTCCTTTTCAATTTCACTGAAGAGTTTGACAAGTGTTGGTGTTAAATCTTCTATGAATTTCTTGTAAAATTCTGCTGTGAATCCATCAGGGCCTGGGCTTTTCTTTGTCGGTAGGTTTTTAACCACGTTTTCAATCTCATTAATTGATATTCTGTTGTTCAGGGATTTTATATCTTCTTGACTCTACCTTGGCAGTTCATACATATCTAGGAATCTGTCCATATCTTCTGAGTTTTCTGTCCTATGGGAGTGAAGATTTTCAAAGTAGGTATTAATGATCTTCTGAATTTCTGTGGAAACTGTAGTAATTTCATCCTTTTTGTTCCTTACTGCATGAATCTGAGTTCTTTCCTTCCTTGTCTTGATAAGGTTGGCTAGGGGTTTATCAATTTTATTTATTCCTTCAAAGAACCAATTCTTTGTTTCATTTAGTTTTTGAAGGGATTTCTTTGCCTCCACTGCATTAATCTCTGCCTTAATCTTTATAATCTCCTCCCTCCTTTGGGCTTTGGGCCTGACTTCTTCTTTTTTTAAAAGTTTAAGATGCAACATTAGGCTATTTATTCCTTCTTTTTCTGTTTTCCTTATGTGTGAATTCACTGCTATAAATTTCCCTCTGAGGACTGCTTTCACTGCATCCCATAGATTCTGGTAAGTTGTATTTACATTTTGATTTGTTTGCAGGTATTTTTTAATATCCTCTTTAATTTCTTCTCTGACCCATTTGTTGTTCAGGAGGTTGTTGTTTAATTTCCAAGTGTTTATGGAGTTTTTGGAGTTCCTTTTGTTATTAATTTCCAATTTCATTGCACTGTGGTCAGATAATATGCATGAGATAATTTCAGTTCTTTTGCATTTTGGAAGGTATACTCTATGGGCTAGGATGTGATCTATTTTAGAGAAAGACCCATGTGCTGCTGAGAAAAATGTGTATTCTGATGTTGTGGGGTGGAACACTCTGTATACATCTACTAAGTCCATTTATTCACAGCTTTGGTTCAGACCTGTTATTTCCTTGCTGATTTTTTGCCCAGCTGACCTGTTTGTGTCAATGGGGTGTTGAGGTCCTCTGTCACAATAATGTTATTAACTATATGGGTTTTCATGCCTGTTAAGATTTGCCTTATATAATTTGGAGCTCCAGTGTGTGGTGCATACATGCTTAAGATTGTTATCTCATTCTCTTTTGGTTTTCCCCTGACACATATGTAGTGACCTCTTTATGTCTTTGATTGTTGTTGGTTTGAAGTTTACATTGTTTGCAGACAGAGTAGCTACCCCTGCTTTTTTCTGAGTTCCTATTGCATGGAGGATTGTTTTCCATACTTTGACTTTTAGACTATGGATTTCCTTTTGAGTAAAATGTGTTTTCTGTATACAGCATTTCATCTGATTTTGTTTTTTAATCCACTCTGCCAGTCTATTTCTTTTGACTGGAGAATTGAGGCCATTTACATTTATAGTTATAACCTGTTGATTTATCATTGTCGTATTTTTCACTTGCATTGGTGTCCTATTTTTTCTACCTGTTTACTTGCTTGCTCTTGATGTTTCATTTCTACTGTTCTTGAAATTGCAGTCAGATTTTTCTTTGTCTAGAATATCTTTTAGTACTCTTTGTAAGGCTGGTTTGGCACTCATGAAGTTCTTCAATTGTTCTTTGTCATGGAAATATTTTATTTCTCCGTTGAATTTGAGAGATAGTTTTTCAGGGTACATCAGTCTTCGTTGGAAGCTGCTTTGTCTCAGGACCTGTAATATTGCTCTCCAAGCTCTTCACGATTGAATGGTTTGTTCTGAGAAGTCTGCCGTGATTCTGATGGGTTTTCCTTTATAGGTAATCTGTGTCTTTTCTCTAGAAGCATTTAATATTCTGTTCTTTTGCTGGAGATCTGGGAACTTGACTATTATATGTCTGGGTGTAATTTTATTTTGGTTGTGGTTGCTTGGAGTTCTGTATGCCTCATTTAGCTATGTATTAGGTTCTGTTTCCATACTTGGGAAATTTTCTGCTATTATTTCTGCAGATATTCTTTTAATGTCAGTTGTGTTGCCTCCTGCTGTTTCACTGACTCCTATAAGTCATACATTATTCCTCTTTGCCTTGTCTTGCAGCTGTGGAATTGATTTTTCCTGGATCCTTGTTGATTTTATGAGATCTTTCTTTCAAGGTTGCTAGCTGCCATGTTGTCTTCACAGTCTGAAATTCTATCTTCAGCTTCATTCAAGCAGTTTTGGCAGCTTTCAGTGGAAGTTTTGTTTTCCTGGAAGTCTCTTTAAATCTGGTTCATGCATTCCTAAGGCCTTTCTATATTTTTCATTTAATGCTTCCATCTATTGCATTTGTTCTTCTATTTTCTTATATGTTTCTTCTTCAGACGTTTTGTGCAGTTCTTTCATTATTATTGTCATTTCATTTTTTGCCTGAGAGATTATTTCTCTCTTCTATTGCCTTATGGAGTTGTTTCTTTACTTCCATTGCAGTCATTTCAGCTATTTCAGGCATTATCAAGTTCTCCTATGTCAGTGTCTCCTGGACTTGTTCTGAGTGGGGTGGAGTTCTGGGACTATGTCTTAGTTCTTTGTTTTGTCATGTTTGACACTGGATGCAGAAAGCTCAATTTCCCTCTTCAGTGGCTGCACAGCAAAGACCACTAATTTCCCTAGTTTTCTTGTTGGTCAGGTTTGCCCCTCAGTGTTTGCTGAGAAGCACTACTTTGTCTGGGTTTTTCCGGCAGCTGTTGATTTGTATCTAGTTATCCCAGGTCTCAGATGTGGGCATTGGTGTCAGCTGATGGCTGATCATCTGATCCAGTGTCCCCTTGCTGTTCAGGGCATGTGCACAGCTCAGACTTGGGTTGCACTGGTGTGACAATCCCGGTAGAGTGGACCTATGTCCCCAAGTAGTTCAGGGTACAGGCAAAATCCAGACATGAACTGCAGGGTTGACAGATTGTGAACCACCTGATTCTGTGCCTCCAGTCAGTTCAGGACACATACAGGAATCAGATGTGGGCCAGACCAAGAACAATCAAAGACTGTCAGTGCCTGCCACACCCCAGGGGGTCTGGGCACAAGTAAAGCACGGACTCAAACCACAGGATCAGCGGCTTGGAGCACTTGCTCACTCGGCACAGAGCCTGAGTAGGGAGGGCCTACACATGAACCCCAGTGAAAGCAGTCCTTGGGCCTTCTGAGTGAGGACCTCTTATCTGCTGCAGATGGATGGAGGGCACAGACTCAGACTGTAACGGCAGTGGGGTCCTGGGCCCCAGACTCTGTCCCCAGGAAGTAGATGGGAAATACCTTGCTTTTTCCATGAGTTTCAGCTGGGAACTGTGGTGGTGGGAGCAGGTCGTAGCCCGCCTGGCTCTGCTTCTTAGTCAGTCAGGGCATGCACAGGAGCCAGACCTGGGCCACTCAAAAAGCAATGGCAGACTACCTATGCCTCTCATTGCTTATTTATAGCATAGCACTTGTTTATTTCATTGTATACGAACAATACAATTCAAATTTAATATTTTTATATGAATGTGTACATACAAAGAACTCATTAATGGGCTTATTATATGTTAATTAGGCAATTACTTTAAATATTTTAAATTATGCATGCATGTTTCACAAAAATTAAATGGACATATAGAGCTGTTTTAGTGATATTTTGAAAATTTTTCTGAAAGTACTAACATGCAATATTATTTTTATCTGTAAACAATGACATCTAGCATTCTGTCTTCAAAAAATATTATTAACTAATGCATGTTAGTAGTGAATTAAATTTGAGTAGTGATGAGGATCTGTGAATGAAAAGCCCATATAATCAGCAGGATTGTCAAAGCCATAGGAAAGCTGGAGATTCCACACTGTTGAATAGGCAGTTCCAAGAAGATGCACTGGTAGTTGATACTATAAATAGAAAAATGGGCCCCTCAAAATCCTCATAACCTAAATCTTGAGGAACTGAATTTTTTACTTCACACAGCAAGAGATTTTGCAGACGTGATTAAACTAAAAGGAGATTTTCTGAGTCTGAAGCAATCACAAGTGTTTGTACACAAAAGATGCAGGAGGCTCAGAATCTGGGAAGATGTAAGAAAGAGAAAGCAGGTCAGAAGGAGTCAGTGTGAGGACTCAGCCTCCTATTGCTGGCTTCAAAGATGAAGGGAGCCATCAGTCAGGAAATGTGGGTGGCTGGAAGAGGCATGGTCAGAAGAAATACAGGTCTCACAGGCTCTTGATTTTGTAACCCACTTCCGATTTGTGAACTCCACACTATCTGATAACAAGTTTCCACTGTTTTAACCACTAAGTTTGCAATGATAAGAAATTAATATAGGTGGTAAATGTAAACAAAGGGCTGGGGTTCAGCTCAGTGGTAGAGTGCTTGCTTAACAAGCACACAGTCACAAGGCCAATCCCCAATACTACTTAAAAAAGTAAAGATAATTACTCTTACCAATTGTAGAGATATGGTACAGAAATTAAACTAGTGTTGATTATCTAGCACAGTGGTAAATGTTAAAATATGGACTTTTAGCATTGTTAAGGATGATGTAATCTGGGCCCTTTCAAATGTTCTTGGTGCAGACATAAATTGTTTAGATAATTTTAGAAGGCAATTTAGTGGAACACATCAAATTTTTTTTTTTTTTTTTTTTTTTTGTTTTTCTCCGGTACCGGGAACCGAACTCACGACCTTGCGCTTGCCAGGCAAGCGCTTTTGCCGCTGAGCTAAATCCCCAGCCCTGGAACACATCAAATTTTAAAATTCAGATACTGAACCACTAGAGTTTCACCAAGTAATTCTATTTTTTTTTTTTTTTTTTTTTGGTTTTTCTCTGGTACCGGGAACCGAACTCACGACCTTGCGCTTGCCAGGCAGGCGCTTTTGCCGCTGAGCTAAATCCCCAGCCCCAGTAATTCTATTTTTAGAAACCTATTTTAAGATTGCCACACAACCAGCTTGTTGCACAAGATGCTCAACATTACATTTTTATAAGGATGAATAAACTGAAACATCCTAAATAAACCTTTAGAGGTAAAAATAATTATATTAAGCAAAAGTTTTACAACTACTAACAAGAATAAAATATCAGTATATTCTTCTATCAAAATCACCCTGAAGCATATATTTACAGAAAGAAAAATTATTCTCATAATACATATACAGACTAATAAATTTAAATATATAATTATGTAAATATATGCATACAAGCACATAGTAAAAGAGTTTAAAGTATAGAAGCTAAACTTAGTATTAGTCCTCAGTAGGGAGAAAATTAAAGCAAAATAGGTAATTATCTTTCTATACATATACATACTAATTTACTTATTTTAATGCAAATTTATATACATGTATATGTTTTTTAATATGAAGAAAATCTTTCAAAAGAAAATTAAATATTAATTTATGGCAAATGGCTAGAAATTGTAAAGACCTCAAGACAAAAGTTGAATGAAGTTGGAGTGACTACATGTACAACCTTCCTCTAGGGATAAACAATGATCAATATTCTAAATAGACATCAGTCACCTGAGTGGGGGGCCAGGAAGAGTCCCTGATCCTTTCCCTCCAGGAGAAGTCCCTGTTCACTCCATACCCACTTGCTAAGTGACTTGCTTCCCCATTGGATCAATATTACCTAAGTGACTGTATTTGTAATCTTTAGTTGACCATAGTTTTCTCCCATTTTATACTCACTTGATGATTTTGCTCTATAAAACTCTTGTGAGAAGTAGGATCCCCAGCAACCCACTTTCTGGGGCCCCTTCTGTTTCTCTCTCTTTTTTTTTTTTTTTTTTTGGTTTTTCTCCGGTACCAGGAACCCAACTCATGACTTTGTGCTTGCCAGGCATGCGCTTTGCCACTGAGCTAAATCCCCAGCCCCCCTCCTGTTTCTCTTAAACAGAAGCTATCTTTCATTCCATGAATATTTCTTCTCTTAATCTCTGTTGTTCCTCAGAATTCATTCTTTGATTTTGGGAAACACTAACTCAGCACATCTAGCAGATTGGGAGTTATAATATTTCCCTTATATTGTTTGGATTATTTGGAGGTCATATAGCATCTTCTGTCAATATCACAGAGCCCAACGATGTAGGAACTACAAGTGATCTTATAAAACATCGCATTGAACAGAAGCAGTAAACAGGGGATTATGGAAACAGATTTGGAAGTGAGGCTTGTGTGGAGGCTAGCATATATGGAAAGAATCCTTCCCGAGGACATTAGGAGTGAGGGCACATGTGTTATGATCTACAAGAGCTGATTGATATCACTTTACTAAAGCCTCCATCAATATCTGTACATTTTCCTCCCTGCCCAGTCATACGGACTTACACCTTTGTCCTAGTAAACAAATTTACAGCAAACTGTTGTGGGAATGATAATTACTCCTGACTCTCAAAATGCAATGAATAACAAGATGACATGGCTGAGATGTTGGCTATGGCCAGAGCAGCAGTAGTATGGAGAGGAACCTGTCATGTACATTAGTGGCAGAAGAGCATAACTTCCTCAAGAGCAGAGGACACCCAAGCTGCACAGTGAGTAGAAGGGAGCCCCCGGCTGTGTCTCAGTGCTGTGTAGCATCCTTCCATGCATTATATGAGAAAAGTGCCAGCTGTGCAGCATACCCAGGAAAAGTGCATTCGTAGATATGTGTGACTTCCCGGAGTCCAGCCAGAAAAAAAAAATAGAGCAGAATATTACTTTGAACAATTAAGTGGTACGTAGAAGAGGAGGCAAGAGTTGACTTAGCAACACAGATTCTAAAAATGGGGTGGTCAACAAGTCAATTTGAACATTAATTTCAGTAACATGTAATTCTTTCCTGTTTCCCTAAACATTCACCAAATATCTTAAAAAGCATAATGTAGTGCTTTACATTATGTGGTATAAAGCTATAATGTGAGCTAGAAATACTGTCCTGTTGCCTCATTAGGAATGAAAGAGCTCCTTCATTGGCTACTGAGAGTGCAGCCCCACACACCTCTCAGGTGACCATCCCTTTAGGGAATTGCTCCAGCTAACAAACCGCTTTGCCCAAGGCCTTTGGCAGCTTGCATTTAACATTGCTCTTGGCAGTGCTATACAGTTTCAGACCTTTTTCCTTACCTCAGGGATCCAAGTTCCCATGGGTTGAGCTGAAGTTTTTCAAGAATACATTATACCTCAGCTTCTACCTCTGTGTAAGTCTCCATCTTCTCCCTCCCTCCCACGGCTACTGAACTGGGGCAAATTCCCATGCTTATATTCTCTTATGTTAATGTGTATCTCAGCATCCCCTTTCTGAGAAACCACGAGTACAACAGCTGATGTGAGTGCTGCGCATGAATGTGTGTGTAGGAAAGGAGTTGTGTGAACGTCACATCTGTGTCTGGGCAGTGAAGATAGAGGGGAGCAACAGTGGAGAACACAGGAGTCCCGCAGATCAGCAACAGCAAACTCGAGGTGAACCTGAGAACCTAAGATCTTTCAGGAGTGGTAACAGTGACAGTGGTGACCAGGAAACTCCAAGAATTAGACAAATGTTCAAACAAAACAACCTCAAGCATTATAGGAATTAACTTCTCCAGAACTTCAGTAATTGAGCAAAGGTTTGCAACTATCCAAAAAACAATTACTTCAGAAAAGCAGATGAATCTCAGTAAGAACCATGAGCTTTGTAATTTGGCCTTGTTGTAGCCTCCACTCAATAGCTCTGCAATAACCTTAAAAACTAAGAAGACTTTAGCTCTCATTCTTGTTAAATTTGAAACTCTTTACAAGCAGAAAGTGAGGGCTCAATGGGAATTTCAGACAAGCTGAATGTTGAGGGCACACCGTAACAGGCTTGTGGAACCTCTGAACAAAAGCAACACTCAATTGCTCCAGAGATGCAGTGAAATCTCTCCCTGATCACTAGTTGACCAATAAAGAAACATACACTTCAGCAGTCATACAGGACACATTTCAGACTGTATAGAATTAGGTAATAAAAGGTATTAAGTTAAAAATATTAGCCAAAGCAACAAAACCAATAAACCTTGGGAAAAGGAATGTCTTATTGCTAGAGTTCAAATTACATTATTAAAAATTTGCATTTGTTTATTTTCAATAACAATAACAACACATTGAAAATGCGACACAGAGAAATAAGAAAAGTATGGCCCATAAACTAAACAAAAGCAATCAATAGAAATTGTCTACATTTGTTTATCTGAGCAACAAATTTGGAGATATCAATATGTAATACAACAAGCATTGTTAATTTCATCTGAAATTTTGTATTGCTTTCTTGTTTTTGTGCTGTTTTCTAAATGTATGTGTGTTTGTTAATGTTTTCATTGTTTTATCTTTAAAATAAAAAAAGAAACTGTCATATCAGAAAACTCAGACATTATACTTGATACACAAAAGCTTAACTAGGTATTTTAGAATGTTTAAGAAGTTAAGGAAATAATATCTAAAGAATTAAAGGAAAGGTGAGAATTATGTTTAACCAATTAGAGAATAGCAATAAAGTAATTAAATTTAAGTAAAATTGAAGTCCCAATGTCCAGTTACTCAGAGTGTGACATTCCTGGAAAATAGGATCCATGCAGATGCAACAATTAGTTGAAGTGATATTACAACAAAGTGGGCCTCTAATTCAATATAAACAGTGGCTTTATAAACAGAACAGATGGTGATGACCAGAGCAGGGATTAAAGGTGTGCAGCTGCCAGACAATATATTAGTCAGCTGTCTCATTACTGCATGTAACATGCCATCCACAATTTAAAACAGTAAATGATTATTTGGCTCACAGTGCAGAGGATTCCATCCATGGACAAAAGCAGGAACATCATGGCAGAATGGCACTGGAGAAAGATGCTCAGTTGATGGTGGCCAGGAAGCAGAGCAGGGGAAAGACGCTGGGAAGGAATAGGCTAGGGACAGTATAGAGTACCCAAGGTCCCCCTCCATGACCTGCTCAGACATGCCCAAGACTGTGCTTTATGACTCTACTAACCGTTTCCTAAACTCATGAAATAAACAACTCAGAATTAGCAGACATGCAGACAAGGAATGCCCGGATCACAGTCAAATCGCCAGCAGCCAGTAAAAGGCAAAGAAGTGTATCCCTAAAGATTTTGGAATGAGCATGACACTACTGGAAAGTTGATTTCATATTTCTAGTATTAAAACTGTTATTTCTGTGGTTTTAAGTCAACCAGCCTGTGGCATTTTGTTAAAGAAACGCTAGGAATCTAACACATGACTCATTGGTCAGTTAGAAAACACAGAGGAATGATGTAGCAAAGAGTAGTTCATTAGAGATCATCCAGGCTGAAGGAAAGAATGAGTAGGAATAAAGAAAACTGAATAGAGCCTCAGACATCTGTGATACTCCATAAGCAAACATCACATAATGGGGATCTCAGAAACTGAATCAACAGAGTAAAGAGGTGGGAAAGTGTATTTAAAGGAGTGGTAGGGAAAGACTGAGCAAGCCTGGAAGAAACATAAAACTCACATAAATTCAGATAAGTAAATTAAAAAAAATACACCTACAGTAAAAAATCTAGTCCAAAGCGTCCTCCATGGTGGATTCTAACAAACATTTAATAATTCTTCTTAGAAAAAGCAGAAGAGGAGAGAGTACTTCCTAGCTCATAATTTGAATCCAATAGTTAACACCATATCCATAGTTTTACTTTTCATGGCTTCAGTTATCCACAGTCAACTACAGTCCAAAAATGTTAAATGACAATTTTCAAAAATAAATAATTCATGTCTTTTAAATAATTGTATTACTATATTGATATAACCATTCTATTGGCCATTAGCTGTTAATGTGGGTCTCTAACTGCATTTATGAACTTCATTATAGGTGAGTATGTATTAGTGAAAACATAGTATACAATAGGATGCAGTATTGACCTGTAGTTTTGGGCATCCACTGGGGATTTTGAAACACATTCTTTGCAGATAAGAGGATTTCTATACTTTGCTACCAAAACTGGATGGTGACATAGTAAGAAAAAACTAGTTTTCCTTTACAAATCCAAAAATCACCAGCACAAGACTAAAACTAACATAGCATCATATAAAAAGAGTTATGCCCTATGCACAAAGATAATGATAATCTCAATGAAGTGAGATTGACTCAATCTACTAAAGTCAATCAAGAGAATCTGGGTGCACTGCTGCAGTGTCGCAATCCCAGCTACTTGGGAGGTTGGTGTTATTTGAATCCGTGAGCTCCAGGTCAGCCTAGGCAAAATAGCAAGACCTCATCTGAAAACTAAATAAATAAAAATAAAGTTGATCAAGATAATATGTAATAATAGAGTGAAAAACAAAAATATGTAATTATTTCATTAGAATCAGAATAAACGTGAAAATATCTATAAAATTCCAAAAATTTAAATAAAAAGTTACCAAAAGCAAACAAGGAATAGCAAAGCATCTCCTCAGCTTAAAAAGGACACCTATAAACTCACAAGTAGCATAATATTTAATAGTGAAGGATTAAAATCTTATCCATACCAGAAACAGCATAAGGATATCCACTCTTACCATTTCTATTATTATTGTCCTATGCATTCTAGCCCAAGACATTAAGCAAGGAAATAACCATATGAATTTGAAAAGAAATAAAGTTATCTATGTTCACAAATAACAGTATCTCACACAAAGAAAAATAAATAATTTACAATCAACAAAAAACTATTTAGTTTAACAAATGACTTCAACCAGCCTTCGGAATACAAAAATCAGCATGTAAAAGTTACACTGTGCTCCAAGCACTCCGGGAGACTGAGACAAACGAATCACAACTTTGAGCACTGCCTGAGGAATTAAACAAGATTTTGGCTAAAAAGGAAAAAAATAGGGCTGGAAATGTAGTTCAGTGCAAAAGTCCTCGATTCAATTCCATTACTACAAAAAGTACGCAAACAAAAAAAATCAGTTGTATTTCTATATACTATCAATAAACCTTCTGAAAATGAAATTTTAAAATTATATTTGCAATAGCATTGAAAACTAATAAATTGCTGAAGACTGTATTAAACAAGTGAAGTTGAAGACAAACACTGAAAATACAAAATATCATTTTTAACAAAAGAGAACTGCAAAAGTGGAAAACTATCCCTTGTTCATACATTAGAAGACATAAAATGATAATAGTATCAAAATTTATCTACAAAATTTCAAAATACCTATCAAAATTTCACCTGATTCTTTTTAAAGACATTGAAAATCTAGTCCTAAAATACATATAGAGTGCAAGACATGCAAAGCAGTCAAAAACATCTTGGGATAGAAAAAGAAAGTTAAAGAGCTTGTGCTTCCCCATTTCAAAGGTGGAGTTATTAAGGAAATCTGGCAATGAAGTAAGGGTAAACTGATAGGTCAGTGGGATAGAAGTGAGTCTGGAAATGACCCCACATAACTCTGCTAACCGACTTTTAACAAGGAGGCCAAGACCATTCAACATGAAAAAAGATAGTTTTTATCAAATAGTACCGAGAAGACTGGATATTCACATGCAAAAGAATGAAGGCAGACAGTTACCTCATACTTCATGTAAAATTCTCTCAAAGTAAGTCAAAATCGAATGTATAAGAGCTAAACTATAAAACTCACAAGATATCATGTGGTAAGTACTCATTTAACTTCGATTAGGCAGTGGATTCTCATACAAGTTGAAAAGGGAAAAAATTGGAATTCATGAAATTTAGAAACTTGTGGATCAAAGTCCACTGGAAAAGCAATGAAAAAATACTCCACAGAATGAGAGAAAATATTTGGAAATCTTCTACCTACTAGAGTCTGGGATATACATTGAACTCTTACAATTTAATAAAAATACATTCAAATGAAAAATGAATAATTTGAGTAGATATTTCTACTCATAGATAATAATTGAGTAGATATTTCTAGAAAGAAGATTTATAAATAACAAATAGCTCTGAAAAGATTCTCAATATTATTAATCATTGAGAAAGTGCAATTCAAAACTGCAATGAAAAATAATTTCACACTCAGTATAGTGGTATACTTTTATTGTTTCTGTTATGGAAAAAAGTAAAACAAAATTTCATAACAAAGTAGAATAACAATAGTTAATACATTGTATATTGCTATCTTCAAAGTAGTTAGAATACAAGATATGGGCATTAAAAATTCTCCAAATAATTATATTTTTTAAAGGAAGAGTAAATTTGAGTGGACATGGAAAAATTAAGTTCTCATAATTTATAATGAAATCTAAGATGGTATGATGTTGTCAAAACACATCGCCAGAGTCTCAAAACTTTTTAAACACTTCTCAAATGGATCTAGTTTCAAAAGACCATATACATTTCCCACTGATATGGTGTCCAGAGCAGGAAAATTAATTGAGACAAGAAATAGATAAGTAGCTGCTGTCAGGAGTGGTAGCTACCAGGTACAGGGCTTGTTTCTGGGTGGTGGGAATATTCTTGACTTTGACAGCTGTGATGTTTGGAGGACTTTGTGTATGTACTAAAAACCACTGAATCATGTTCTTTAAAATGATAAATTAAATTGTATATAAATTATATTGCTGTTGAGAAAAGAACATGAAACAGTCTTTATAAAACAGAAATAATATAGGATGTGGAGCTCGATCATGTCAACTTCCTTTGAATTGTGGTAAATTTGGAAGAGTTTTAAGATTTCTCTATTCTATTTTTGTACACTAATGGATTAGTAATTCTAGGTCTACTTCAAACTGATCAAATAAAAACAGGTCCTATTTCCTGGAAATAAGATCAAGTAAAATTTAATCTTTGCTTTATTCTCTGTGTAAGTTAAAGTCTGCTTAGGAAGCCAAAATAGTATTCATTAGCAGTTAGTAAAGATAAACATTATTTTAATAAATGTAGTCTATGGAGGAAAATAATATTGTACCCACTTTACAATGACATTTGGCTCATGTAGATGACTTGCTACACCCAAAATGTAAAATCTGGCAGGAGGCAATGGGAGGATTTCAAACAGAAACATTTTGAATCTAAGCATATCCTGGTCTTACTTTCAAACAATTTCTACAGCATTTGATCTGACCCCTATGAATATTTAAGTACAGAATATGAGTATCCAAGTCAGAGTCTTGTTAGGATCACCATACACTCTCATTGTTAACATAAGTTGTCTACTTTTTTTTTTTTTTTTTTTTTTTTTTT
>NW_004955853.1:0-15938 GCF_000276665.1 Chinchilla lanigera
GGATTTAGCTCAGCGGCAAAAAGCGCCTGCCTGGCAAGCACAAGGTCGTGAGTTCGGTTCCCGGTACCAGAGAAAAACCAAAAAAAAAAAAAAAAGAAGGCCTAGAACATTAAGCCTGACTTAACTCTCCTTACTGGGACTCATTTTCTCCTTCTGTAAGATGAAGGGCTGAACTAGAACTATAGCTGGTTTTGAATTTTCACTTCTGGTATTGCCCTTCAGTTCTTGGAATTAGCCTTGGTTTCCTCTTCGCTGACTTTTGTGTGCTCATTTGTGGGTATTTCCACTTCTGGTATTCAGTGTTCTGTCTCAGTAGAATGCTAGCTCTGTGGCATGTGATTTGTTTGCTTTTTTAGAGACAGGGCCTTGCTGTGTTGCCCAGGCAGCCTCATGATCCACCCATGTCAGCCTCCCCAGTAGCTGAAACTGAGCACGCACCATTTTGTCCAGCGTACCTGTGTGACCTTGAACAAGTCATTAAGCCTTCAGCCTCTCAGCTTCAGTTTTTTCATCAGTAAAATAGAGATAATAGTATTTATCTCATTATGAATAACAGCTGTTCATAATAGCAAAAAAGTGGAAACAAGCCAAATGTCCATCAGCTGAAAGATGGATAAACAAAACGGTTTATCCACACAATGAGATATTACTAAGCAATGAAAAGTAACCAGTTACTCATAAATGTAGTTACATGAGTGAACCTTCAAACACATGTCAAAATACTCCCAGAGGGCCAGAGATATAGCTCAGCAGCACAGCACCTGCCTGGCAAGCACAAGGTCCTGAGTTTGATTTCCGGTACCTGCTGCCCCTCCACCAAAAAAAACCTCCCAAATGACCACATATATGACCTCATTTATGTTAAACATCCATAAAAGGCAAATCTATAGAAGACACAAAATTTGTTAGGCTTTCTCAGGGCACAGAATTAAGGTAGAAATGGAAAACAGCTTCTAGTAGTTACAAGCTTTTCCTTGTGGTGATAAAGATATTCTAAACTTCTGATGCTTGCCCAACTATGAATATCCTAAAAACTTTTTAACTGTATTAAATAGTTAATTGTATGGCTGAGAATTACATATTAATAAACTTTTTAAAAAGCTCTTTAGAAAACAGTAGTGATGGGGGCTGGGGATTTAGCTCAGCGGCAAAAGCGCCTGCCTGGCAAGCGCAAGGTCGTGAGTTCGGTTCCCGGTACCGAAAAAAAAAAAAAAAAAAAAAAAACAGTAGTGCTTATCTCATGTGTTGGGAGATAAAAAGAGGATGCCAGTTAAACAGTGCCCAGTACTTAGTAAGGACTTCATATTGTTTATTTGTTACTGTGACTGAAAACAGTCTCTAGAGATTCACTATGGGGAACTTTCTGGTCTCTAAATTTTGTTGTAGTTTTGTCTTTTTATAGTGGCATTTATTCTCCATGTGCCACCTTGCACCTGCTTTAGGAGATGGCTGCACCCATTCAGCACTGCTACCCAGAGAACTGCTGGTGAGGACTGCAGTTCTGAGGACCCTCCGGATGAGCTTGGGCCTTCTCTTGCTGAACGAGCCTTAAGGTTAAAAGCTGTTAAACTGGAGAAGGAAGTCCAAGATTTAACAGTGAGTAGATTTCATGTTATCTATCCTTCACTTCCTTTCTGTGACTTAAATATCCAAGTAAAGTCTTTATGTCCATTTAAAAATGAAGTTTCCTCTGGGCAGAAAGAATCTATAGTAATTAAAAGTCACTGACTGAAGACAGTCATCTCTTTTTAGTTCCTTGTTGTATCACAGTAATTATACATCTGACATTTTTGCAATTTTAAGGAGGTACAATACCTGGTAGGTGGTAGACACTCGCTAAATATTGGCTGAATGTGTGAGGTCAGTGCCCGTTGTACTCTGCTGAGCAGACCCCATCTGGTATAGGATACATCTCGAGTTGACACTGCTTGCAGGAAATGCATAGATAAACCAGAGTCATGCGAAAGTCCAGTCTTACTTGGAGTGATATGAAGGATAGAACGCATGATGAGAGCAATTAAAGGAACCAGGAATTCTAAGAATGAAAGTGAAAAGGACTAAAAGGGCTAAAATAAGTACTTACAAATAGATGACACACTTGTAAAACTTAATCTCAGTTCTGGGGGTAAGTCAGTGAAAGAAAGTTGGAGAATAGTGATGCTAGCCAAATGTGAAAAAGAAAACTGTTCTCAAGATGATGAGCTGGAAAATTACTGTGTTGAAACTAGCAGGCTAAGTGGCTACTTACCAGAGCTGCTAGAGTGAGTTCCTGCTTTGGCTGGGGATTTGGAGTGGCTGATGTAAGATTTTTACAATTTGTAGTTTGCTTTATAAAAAACACATCACAGAAGTGAAGTTTAGAAAAGAAGTGAAAAGGAGAAGCATTTGTTTTCTCATCCTTTTGATTTTACTTTTGATGTTCAGCTAAGATACCAGAGAGCTGTAGCTGATTGTGAAAACATCAGGAGACGGACCCAGAGATGTGTGGAAGATGCCAAGATATTTGGTGAGATATATATATTCATAATAAAATTTATTTCAGTCAAAGGGTACATACTTAATAGATCTGCCAACTGAACATAATAAAAGTATATCTGAGTCCTTAGCTGATCCCTCTTCTATCCTTCCATTCCCTTAGGCTTTCTGTGCTCCCTTAACCATTTGCTAAAATAATGTTGACTTTTCTTTTAACTAAACTTTTATTTTCTAAGCATATACAGTTACTACAGTTCTAACATTCTAGTGCTTATGCAGATAATTCTGTTTAGCTAATTAATGTGAACCATTCAGAGGAGAATCTAAAGAGCAGACAGAAGGATAGTCAGGAATGCTGAAATTTGCTTAATGGAAGTATGATTGGTCTATATATCCATAGGGCAAAAACCAACTGTATCTGCACCAGACAGTTTTTACACCTATAAAGAATCCTTTGCTTTACTGTCGATAATCAGATTTGGTATATAACTCGGTGAGTTATAAAGTAGCTTGAAGGGGAAGATGAAGAATTCATCTTAGATCACAGAATCAGATAACTTAAAAGACTGTGCTGTACCCCGTGTTCTTTTCATGGAAGAAATGTAATAGTCTTTCAGAAATTTTTCCCTAACCGTACCACATCTGGTTCCAAACATTTTTGAGAAAGTGTTAGTTGAATAACCAGGATTTGGGGAAAGGAGCAAGTCTGTAATTACTTGCTGTACTTTGAATTTAATATGGAATGTTGTACTTTGTTACACTGTGCATAGAATGGAAGTGCTTGAGATCCCTGGGTGTTATCTCGTCCAATCCCTGTTTCACATTTCCTTCTGTTATCTGGATTCAATCTGCTCTTTGTGCACAGAATTACCTTGTGGACAAATTTGTCATGCTCTACTGCCCTGTCCCATTTTGGTGCTTTGGCATAGCCTCTGCTGTTCACTCAGGGCTTTATACCTCACGCTTTCAGTGTCAGTGGAGTACCAAGCCCCAAGTTGTGTTCCTGATACTTTAACCAAGTTTTAATCTCTCATTTCTAACTTTATAGCAGGACTCAGCAAAGTGTAGCCTGCCACTAGTCTGTAGTTTTGAATTTCATCTTTTAAAATTCATGGAGATTCTTTTTCTCTTTTGTTATATAATCACCTATATAAGACCCATGATTTTGCCTCTTGTCCCATAAAGTCTAAAATGTTTACTGTATGGTGAGGAAAAAGTTTCTGCCCTCTGAGCAATAGAAATGTCTACCAAAAGCAGGCTCATTATGATAACATAGAGAGACTTTTGCTATAATTCCCACTTGAGCAGAGAGAGTAGGTAGACTTTTTTACTGGGAGTTGAGCTTTGAATCAGAATTAGCTTATTATGTCAGTTTATTCAAGAAGTTGTAAAATTTCCAGGAATAAATCCATTTTAAGTTTTTCTCACTTTGTTTGGGAATTGACTCAGGACCTTGCGCTTGCCAGGCAGGTGCTTATGCTGCTGAGCTCTCAGCCCTAAATTCAGTTTAAATTCAAAATAATTTGATAGTTAATCTGATTTATTAACTTACAGCAAAAGATGCCACCTCAGTCACTTGCTTACGTAATTTCCTCCCAGTGGCCAGAGTATTTAGACAGTTAAAGGTTACAGAGTGAGTATGGAGGTAGAAGGAAAGTAATTGCTTGTTTTTGGTTTTTGTGGTACTGGTATTGATCTCAGAGCCTTTACACTGAGCTGCCTCCCCAACCCTTTTTTTATTTTCTGTTTTGAGGCAGGTTCTCACCAAGTGCCTAAGTTACCCAGGTTGGGCTCGAACTTGTAATCTTCTTGCCTCAGCCTTCCAGAGTGCTGGGGGATTACAGGTATGCACCACCACAGCCAGCTAGTAGAATATGTTTAAGGCATATAGCATGACAATTCTGACTTTCCAAGATAGCTTTGTCTCCATAATATACCTTTTTGGTCAGTTTTCTAAGAGATTATGTGGTCACCATCAGTCTGTTACCATAATACAATAATTAGAAAAGGATCAGAAACTTGAGTGCTTATCTCACAGGCAAGAGAATGTAGGCTTCTATGTAACCTTCACAAACTTTACTGAGTAGAAGCAAGGTCTCTGTACCTTGGCAGGGTACAACCCAGAAACTTACGGCTTTTAAAATTCTTTGAGAAGGCTTGAGGATGTAGCTCAGTGCAGAGCACTTGCTTAGCACACGCAGAGCCATGGGGGTAGGTGTGCTCCCCAGTGCCACAAAAGAAAAAAAGTCAAACGACCAAACTTCATTAGCAACCGAGGCTTGTTTTCTAGAAATGCCTTCTGGTTTCACTCTGTCCTCTTTCACCCCGGACCAAATCATCCCATACCTAGATTACGTCAGCTGGCTCCCCTGTTCATTCCTTCGAGTCCTGTTCGTCATACCCCCCCCATCCATTATATCTGCTGTTATTCTAGCTAATTGGAAGCAGGCTTCCACAGATGTTTTTTCCAAGAAGCCTTAGAAGATCTGTTAGTGCCTGGCAGTTAAAGGTAGAATTCCTCCCTCCCCTTGAGTCATTCTTTCCCATGTAGGCAGTAAGTCTTCCCAGATCTTTCCTCTGTCATATCTTATTGCTTACCTAAGACTGAGCCTTCTTATCTCTGAGTATGGTTAAGGTGCTAGTTATCTTGGCACAGGGCCGTAAACCTGTCCCTAGATTAACAAAGTCCTTGCCCCTCACCAATCCCCACCAACTATTGTATCATAGACATCTCTACTGACGGCACTTCTTATCCTCTCTCTATAAGAAAAATCAACTTGAAACTGGAAAGAATGGTGTTTCTTAGTAACTGAGCTTGCTTCTATCTTGTAACGTTTCATCTGATTCAGAAAAGTTTTGTGACCCATCTCTGCCAACTTCATAGCAAAGTAGTTGGAGATAGCTTATCTAAATGTGTCTTGTCTTCCTGTTGTATTTAGCCAGTCTTAAGAATAAACCACCCTTCGACATTCTTAATACAGTGTTGCCTTTTTTATTGCCATCCCCTCCTACCTCCTATGAATTGGTAACATCCTGTCCGCATTGAAAATATGGCTTTGGCACAAGTGACACAGGCAGGAATTTTTACATGTTCATAGCTTAATACCAAACAACAAAAATACAAGAAATAAAAACATAGTAATTTTGACAGGGCAGGTTCTTTAGCTTATTATAGGTAAATTTAACCTCGTTCTTGGATTCTAACCCTCTACCCCATTTCCTGAAGGGTCCCTGGTCATACATCCCTTCTGAAAGAGACTGACTTGTCATTTGGGTTGGGGTGGTAGGCGATAGTGATCCCCAAACCCTGTGTGAGTGCCTTCCCACTTTCTGGAGTACCAGGGTAAAGTATACTAACAATCTATCTAGACCTGCCCCGATTCCACCCCTAAAGGCAGAGTGATTTCCTCATAAATATGCGTCTGGTTTCTCTGTAGGAATCCAAAGTTTTTGTAAGGACTTGGTGGAGGTGGCAGACATTTTGGAGAAGACCACTGAGTGCATTTCTGAAGAAACAGAGGCTGGGGACCAGAAGCTCACTCTGGAGAAAGTCTTCCGAGGGTTGTCGCTTTTAGAAGCAAAGCTGAAAAGCGTATTTGCCAAGCATGGTCTGGAGAAGATGGCACCCATTGGTGACAAATACGATCCTCATGAGCATGAACTCATCTGCCACGTGCCAGCTGATATTGGGGTACAGCCTGGCACCGTGGCTTTAGTCAGGCAAGACGGCTACAAACTTCATGGCCGCACCATTAGACTTGCCCAAGTGGAAGTGGCAGTGGAGTCTCAGAAAAGACTATGAGCAGGCCCTCAGGAACAGAATGTTCTCCGAGAGTGCCGTCACCTGTGTTTCCTTTATTTATTAATCTAGGTTTGTATTGTACATGAGGTACTTCATGTGATCTGTTTTGGATATAGTCATATTGGCTTTATTTCTAAGATACTCTGTTGATTTTATGTGACCCATTTGATCTCATGGGAGGTCTTACCATCAGGCATCTGAACAATGTGACAAATGTTCCTATGGCCTTTATCAAACTATGTTTACAAAAATTATTTTTAAATTGGTACTCTGATTGACTTTGAATCCAAAATTCTCTAAACTATATATCTTCAACTAATTGTTGAAATTAGTACAATCTCTTGTATTTTTTGAAAAAAACAAAAAAAAAACAAAAAAACAGTAGAGATTGATTTAACATGTGGGTACTTAGCTTTACACTTACATAAAAATTTAGATCACTTGGGTTGATTTTTATATGCATGGATGCCCAGGCCTTCCCTTCTTATTTTATTACTTTTCAAGTAATCATCCTTTGTGGTCCCTACTAGACTTTGTACTTGGATCCTTGTTCCACATCCACCCCTTTCCAACTCCAATTGGAAGAGCTAACAGGTCAGGCTAGACTTGGGAACAGAGAGCATCAAGCAGTTCAAGATACCTCCCTTTCAAATAGAGAATTATTTTCGGCCTCCCTAAATATATCATAATTTCAGGCAAACTGAGGCAGCACCAACAGCTAATGACCCAAATGGGTCTGTATTGATAATTACCTATAACTGCCCATTCCACCAGCCCCAATTCTGCATTTTTGTCAAATTTGCCATGGAATACATATTGGATTATGAAGGGAAGGTGATCTGGACAAAATCCTTAGGTTCCCTCAATTTCTCATTTCTGATTGTTTGGTTTTGTTTAATTGGTACTCACAAATCACTACCTCTCTTGCACTGACAAACTTTATTATTTTGTTTTTGTGGTGCTTGGAATCAAACCCAGGGTCTTCTACGTGCTGTGCTCCTGACTTACTTCTCTAGCCCTGACAGCTTTATTTCCTAGGTTCTGTATCCATTTTATGTTGCATTTGTGTAAACGTCTAGTTCCCTTTTTAGGGATTAACCTCTGGAAGATAATGGACCTATGTATCTTTTTCAGTCTTACTTTATAGCTGGTGTTGTGTAAAAGCTATGTCCAAGAAATGACTAAGTGGATGAATAACCAGTCAGATGTTAGAAAGGAATCTTTGAGGTATTTTAATTTTAGAAGAGGCCTTAGTCTAATTTTATCCTTCCTGCTTCTGAGGTATGAGTTTCAGTCTTTTTTAGGGCTGGATCTAAAGGGAAAAATGTCAATAATAACTTGAATAGCGAACAAATAGATATTCAGTCATTTAAGATTAATATACATGCAAATATGTCTCCAGCAGCAATTAGTTGTTGGATATATAGATTGTATAAGTTTAAGTTTGTTACCCATAAAGTTCCCTTCCCCTGGAACTCCAAAACCCTATAGGGAAGCAAACTGGCTTTCCAAGTTTCCTTAAATAGGCTCTGAATTACACCAACATAAAATGGGGACAAACATAGTTCATTATTACATAGGTATGCGTATGAGTCCCACAAAATAAGACTCAAAGGAGGGCCAGATAATTGAAGCATATATGGCATCCTGAACTATAGAACTAGTCTCCTACAGTCATATTTTGGGGTTGTTAGTTATCCTCTTAGACAAGTATATATAAATATAAGATACTACACAGACATGTCAATAAAGACATCCTCTGTAAATATTGCCATCTCCCATCAGGTTTTCAAAAAAGCAAATGGAGATGGGGGTATAACTCGGTATAGAGTGCAAGGGCTGGAGGACATGGATAAGGAAACGTGCACTTTTAAAATATAACCAAAAGATTCTTTTGGACTTCCTACTAAGTGCATACTGTAAATTTAATGAGCGGTCAAATTTACAATACAAATTCATCCTTTTTTGCCTTAATTTTTATCAGATGGCCAGATGATGACAACAAGAAAATGACCCAGTTAGCCATGTGGGCTTTGGGATTACTAGTTATCATTATCGAAGAACTGGAATTAACCATAATTTTATGTGTGAAATGTTCTGATTACCTGAAGAGTTTTCTAAGATTTTTCACCTCCTGTTTTTGGAAGTAGACTGAGAATAATTTTAGGTTCTTCTATTGTTCAGTAGTTTTGAGAACTTAATGTGCATGTTTAGAACTAGAAGATAAAGGTATAATAGTAAAAATGTCAAATTGAAGGGCTTTGAGGAGCCAGAGCATCATGAGGCTTGTTAGGCATAGATTTGAACATAAATTCCAGCTTGGTCACCCGTGTAACTTTGGGTGCCAGTCATTTCACTCTTCTAAGCTTGTTCATAAAATGATTACAATAATTCTTTCATGATACTGTGAGGATTAAACAAAATGTTTAAGTTGCCTATTACAGTAGGCCTTCATATTTATTTTTATTGTTTTTTTATGCACATTTGTTCGGCATTTTTATAGCTGCCTAAAGTCTAGGGAAAGGGGAAGACTCCGTAAAAGCAGATTCTTTTTTAATAATTGTAGGCTAATCATTCACAGTGACTTATTTTCCTTCCAGTTCTTGTTTTTTGTTTTTTTATCATACCTCCCAAAATTTTTTTAGACTGAAGAAGCAAGAAAATTGTGCTCATGCTTTTAATTATTTTCATCTTTATACATATGAAGTGAAAGGACATTGGCTTGTAGGTGCCATGTAAGAAAGCTTTGCCTCACTTGAAGAGGGGATTTTGGAGTATTATTAGTACTTATATCCTACAAATCTTTTGCTGACTTTGCTTACGTCATAAAGGAATCACTTTGGCACTGATGTTAAGGTTTTATATTTGGTGCTCTTAATTCATGACAAAGGATTTGAAAACAAAGGTTCTTAAAACACTACAGCAAAGATAAACAGGGAAAACTAAGGCTAAAATATAATATTCAGAAACAACTAATAAAACCCAAATTGAAATAACTGCAGTTCAAGTGGGATTTTTTTTATTTGTAGTTCTGAGGACCAAACCCAGAACCTCTCACAGCTAGGAAAATGCTGGACCCCTGATCCACAGCAAGCAGCCCCAGCTCCTGTGTTTAGAGGCTTTGCCTGCCTGTTTCAAAATGTATACTCTGGGGCTGGGGATATAGCTCAGTGGCGCAGGCACCTGCCTGGTAAGCACAAGGTCGTGAGCTCAATTCCTGGTACCAAAAAAAAAAATGTATGCTCTGTTGACTGCTGCTCCTCCCTGGGGGTGCTCAGGAAAAGTACCTTGAAAGCTCAGCACAGCAAAGTGGGTGCCATATGTGTTTTCCATACCCTACCTCAATGTGGAAGTCTCTGCCTCTTGATCTGTTTTCTTCGTGTTCACTTCTTGATTTAGTTGTCTTACATGCTTTACTGCACTTCTGACCATCCTCCTAAGGAGATTGCTAGCATTTGGCCTTGATCCAACCTTCAGCTTCTCTGTATCTTCCCAGCTTCTGCCTACCTGACCTTGTCTTTACCTCTGCTTCTCAACTGACTGCCGTATATCCACCTTCCTGGCTAAATGGTCCTCCTTAGAGCTGTCCTTTCTAAAATTTGCCTTTGAATTTTTCTCATTCTTCCAGTCCTTCCTGTGTGCCCTGGTTCCATAATCCATTGTCTCCCCTATCCCCTTTGCTAGGCAATCAGTATATTATTCTATCTGTTCAAACTTTGCTGGTGCTCTCAAGTTCACTATGGTAGTTTTAAAGCATAACTCCAGAACTCCTTGACGCATTGAGGGTTAGGAGCTATATCCATTCTTGAATCTCTGGAGCTTTGTGATTGCTTGGCCAGCAGAAATGACACTGCTCATTTCTGGATCCAAACCTTCAAAAACAGCCTCACCTCCTATCTTGAATAGCTCACCCTTGGACTGACCATCATGCTGAGAACAGGCTTAAACTGTATGTGTAATGGAACTGAGGGCTTTGACAGCTTTCAGCTGAGCCAGCACCAACCTGATAGCCCCGTGAAATTGGATCCTCCCACCCCCAGTGACACCATGTGGGAGGATGCGCTGATCGCACTAAGCCCTGCTCAAAGTTCGGGTTTGTGGACAAAGTAAATGACTCAAGTAATAACAGCGAGGGGTATAGTTTAGTGTGAAGTCTCTGGTCAGTTCCCCCAGTGCCACAAAAGAAAAAGGAAAGTGTTCATTCATCCACATCTTTATTAGTAGTGATCCAGTTTAGACTACTAAGACTCAAAGCTATCTTAGAACCTAGCTATAGTGGGAGTGTAGACTGATGAAACCACTGGAAATCAGTGTGGAGATTCCTCACAAAACTAGGATTAGAGGTTCCACTTAACCCAGCTATTCCCCTTCTGGGACTTTTTCCAGAAAAACTGAAAACATCATACCACAACAATATATGTACACCCATATTTATAGCAGCACAATTTGTCATAGCGAAATCTTGGAAACAACCCAAATGCCCATCAATGGAGGACTGGATAAAAAATGTGGTATTTTTATACAATGCAGTATTACTCAGCTATAAAGAAAGATAAACTCGAGACTTTTATAGGTAAGTGGATGCGACTAGAGACCATACTTATAAGTGAAGTAAATCAGACTCACATGTATAAACATCATATTGTCTCCCTAGTGTAAGAACCTAAAAGAGTAAAACCCAAAAGGTACAATAGATATTGTGAAAGGGAAAGAAATTGCTCAGAGGGAAGGACAACTGGGATGAGGAAAAGGAGAAAAAGAAAGAAGGGGGGAAAAATATATATATATATGTATATACAAGGATAGCTGGGATAATTGTACTGTTGATGTCTATTGGTTTATTGAAAAGAACAGTTAATGCTTAAATTTTTTGACCCATTTTGCATGCTTATATCTGCTAATCTGAACAACTAATTTGAGGACAACGATATGCAATAGAACAACTGTTGGTGAATTCCTACCATCTTGTTTGTGAAGTTCTGTATCATTTCTATTTTTTTATTACTTTTTATTCTCTTTGATCCATCTTGCATTCTTACATCTAGTAATCTGAGCAACTTCGTTGAAGATAACAATATTTAATATAACAACCATTGTTAGTTTCTATCATCTTGGTATGAAATTCTGTACCGTTTTTATTGTTTTTGTGGGGTTTTTTGTCTTTGTTATTATTTTTTTTCTCCTTAAAATAAAAACAGAACCTAACTATAAATTCATGCCTTCAGTTTCTTCTCTTACCCATATTCTGAATCACTACAGATCTTCCTTACTCTGAAACTCACCCTAACTTTACTCTGCCAGAGGAAATCTGCCCATCACAATGCGGTACTGACAATACTGAGCTGCCCTGGTTTTCTGAGAGGATGAAAATGGCAAGATATCCTCATGGTTTCTGCTTTCTGAAAACAGAGTAAATGAAATTCTTCCTTTTGATTTTGAAGAAGTAAAAAGCAAGAGATATAAACTATACAGACACCTCAGACACCGGTAAAAACCTGGTAGGAGTGTACGGTCTTGTTCCAGCAGGTGCATAGGACAGCGCCTGGTCGCACGGCCGCTGTTTGGTCAGCCCCTCCTAGCCTTTGCAGACACCGTTCAGCTCCACGGTTTCACATCCATTAGCTCACATGATCGCCACAACCACCTGGGGGGGTACAGCAGGGGTAAAGTATGTCAGTTTTATTCTGTCTGTTTTATGAAAATGGAAACTAGGAAACAGAAAAAGACACATCACAGAGCTAGTTTGTCTCTAAGGCTTAACTACAGTTTTTTCTCCACTCCATCCATCTCCAGCAGCTGAGACCGGGTCCTGATGCTGAGATCCGAAGGCGCATACACCTGCGCCGCAGCAGAAGCAGCTAGCCAATGAGATGCCCGCATCCGGGAGGCGGCCGGGTAAGCAGCCAATGACAGAATCCTCCCCAGGAGAGATGTAACTAATGAGGGCCTTGTGCTTGGGAAGGACGGCTGCTCGACCAATGAGAGGCCATGACCGTCCTGGGAGGCGAAACTGCCAGTGAGGCGCGAGGGCGGGGCGGGGAGCAGAGCGCCAACCCGAGAGCTCCGGAGCCCCAGCGCGCTGCCCGGATCGCTGCCCGCCATGGCCCGCGCTGTCCCGCTCCTCGCGGCGCTGGCCGCGCTCCTCGCTGTGGCCGCTGCAGGCGGAGACGCCCCGCCCGGCAAAATCGGTGCGGGAAGGACGTGGTGGGGGTGCTGAGCCGGGGAGGGTTGGGCGGGAAAAGGATTCGCAGCCGGCAGCAGCTGGCTGAGGACAAGGGAGGGCAGCTGGACGAGGGAGGAGTCCTCTGAAAAGGGGCTGGGTGGAGGACAGGCGGAGGCTGGGGCTGGGGCCGGGGCCGGGCGAGGCGGGGACCGCATGGGGAAGGTGCTGATGGGGAGGGTGACATGGGCATGCGAGAGGGCCACCAGGGACGGCAGAGGCCTGGCTGGGCAGGACTGGCCACTGATCTCAGGAAGATGCAGGGTCACTGGGCATCTAGCGTGGACTTGGCTCTCCGCCAGGTGCGCCCGAATGGCAGAGAAGAGGAGCTGGGCGACGTGTTCACAAAGGTCTGTCGAGGGCCTGTGTGTGGCAGAATAGCGCTCCAGTTCCTGCTTAGAGCCAAGACTTCAACACGCCCAGTCCGTTCTAGCGCGGAGGCAGTATGGTGCGGTTCGCGGAGAAAGGGCGCCTCCCCCAGGTTTGACCAGCTCAAGGAGGGCTTCCTGGGATGAACTTCGAACTTCTGGTCGACCCGAGGCAGCTCCACCGAGACCCATCAGTGTCTGCTAGAGACTTTAAATGCTGAGGTTTGAACCAAGGACGTCCCACATGCTAGATAAATGCGCTACCGCTGAACTACATCCCCAGCCCAAGTGAGAAACTCCTAATAGCTATCATAATGTCTTTATTATTTGAAATGATTTATTTGTTAGTGTGATTTTTTTTCCAGTACTGTATTTTGAAAATTTTTCAAGCATACAGCAAAGTTGAAAGAATTTTACAGTGATCATTCCCATCACTAGATTCTCCCGTTCGCTGCTATTCTGCTTGCTTTGTCACATAGCAGTGATACATCTTTCTGGCCATCCACGAGTACTTTTACATTTGATGCACTTCAAAATATATTGCAGATATCAGGAAGTCTCAGTAAATACTTCGATCACGCTTGTCATTGACTAGAGCTCCATATTTTCTCGTAGTTGCTTCCCCTACCTCTTAATAATTGTTATTTTAACTCCATGACTCAAAGATTTTCAAGTCCCTTACATATAAACTTAACACAAGCAGAGATGCTGGGCTTCCAATGTGGGAGGCAGAGTCCCAACTCCTAGGCTGCTCTCCACACACCCCAGTTGGCAGGAGCACCTTGGGACATGTCATGGGAAGCCCCAGACTTGTCATGGCCAGTGCAGTGCTAAATCTTATTACGCAAGAAAACTGTGGCCAGCCCACAAAGGGCTAAGACAGGCTGTAATGTGCCAGAAATCAGTTTGGAACTGCGAGTTCATGGCAGAGACAGTCCTGGGGCCAGAATGGGCAGAAAAGTCCTCACAGAGGTTTTTGTGCCAGCTTAGAAGGATGGAGAAGTTAGGCAGTGTCCAGGAGTGTAAAATACTCTCCTTCCCGCTGGGGGTGGGCAGTAAGATAGGACAAAATGGACAGAATGGGCTGGGGGTGGGCAGTAGGATACGACAGAATGGGCAGTAGGATAGGCCAGAATGGGCAGAAAAGTCCTCGCAGAGGTTTTTGAGCCAGCTTAGAAGGATGGAGAAGTTAGGCAGTGTCCAGGAGTGTAAAATACTCTCCTTCCCGCTGGGGGTGGGCAGTAGGATAGGACAGTGTCCCAAGGACCTTTGGGAAAGGGGTCGGGCCTCCCTCTAGCAGGCCTGTCTGGCAGTGTGGCATGTACTGCCTCCTCATTCCAGCTGACCTGTCCACCTCACCCTGAGCCACAGGGCAGCGCACATGCAATGCCAAATTAGCTTTAGCTTCCCTGGTTTTCCTCAGCCCTCCAGCGGAGGCTCTGTCTGTCCTTGGTGGTTTGGATTCTACCCAGAGGAAGAATGAGGGGCTTCCCAGTAGACTGGCATAATCCCTGGACTCCAGCTGGATCTGGTCTGAACACCTTGGAGTGGCACCAGGTCCCTGTGAATCCACCCCAGTTCCACATACTGCCCTGAGCATGCTGTTCTCTGAGACGTGCAGTCCCTCGCACTGGCACAGCCAGTTGTCCACTGAGGTCCTGACCATGCCTGTCCCCACTCCCACTTAGACAGAAGCCTTTGCTTCCTCAGGCCTCCCTGGCGCTCTGTCATTGCACATTGTCACAGGTTCTCATAGCTGAGGGTGCATGAGTCTGCCCACAGCTGGCGGGGCTCCTGGGGACAGACCCCTGTTTGGTTCCTCTGAGCTCCAGCTCGTCTTACTCGAGCTCAGAGCGGGAGTCAGTTCTGTGGGTTGAGTAGAGAGGTGATGTCTTCTGCTTTCCCGCATTCCTTGGTGGCCCCTAGATCTTGAAATAGTTTGTCTTGAGAAACGTAAGTGTGTAGTTTGGGACCCTGCTTGCAAATGGAGGGGAGGGAAGCAGAGTCATTAGGAAAAGGGTCAGGGCATGCTTGTTAGTGGCTTTACAAGTACTGAGAAGGCGGAGGTGCTCATTTCTTCACCATGCAACTAGTACTTCATAAACTACTGTGTGCCAGCAACTGTGGATACAGTGGCCCTGTTCTCTCGCTCTCTCTCAGTCCCTAAACCATTTGAATATGGTGTCACCAGGGGCAAGCAGAGTGCACTTCCTGAATACACAGAAGGGACACCTGACTCACCTGAGGTGGCTCAGGTATGCTGAGCTAAAGGTGACAGAGGAGGGCCGTAGAAGTCAGGGAGGCACAGGTCACAGAGAAGACATTCCTGATGAGGGGAGCAGCTCAGCCCCAGGCCCGGCTGTGAGCACAGAGGCGTGCAGGTGCACAGTAAGAGAGGGCCAGGGAGATAAAAAGGTGGAGCAGGGAGTGGAATAGGTAGATGAAGGTTGAGGATTGAGCGCCACTTCTTGACAGGAGCTGGTAGAGTCCATTGTGGGTCCAGGAAGAACAAATAATATCAGACTTATCCTATTTATATTTGGGGTATGGCTAGTGGACTGTCAGATGAGAGGGAAGTGATGTTTCAGATACATGTTGGGCAAAACTGGAGGGTAGGTAATTGCTTCAAAGCTAATTTGCTGTTCCTTTATGGGGCTATGCTTTTTATTTTATTTATTTTCTTGGGTTTTGTTTTTTGAGAAAGTGTCTCACTATATAATTCAGGCTAGCCTTAAATTCACTGTGTAGCCCAAGCTGTCCTCAAACTTACAGCAATCCTCCTGCCTCAGCCTCCAAAGGGCTTGAACTATAGGTGTTACGCCACCACACCCAGCTTCATGGGGCTATTTATTTTTTTATTTTTTTATTTTTTTATTTTAAAGATAAAAGGAGGGAAACATTAACAGACATAGAACATTTTACAACATATCACAATCACAATACAGACAATACAGAGTTACAAACAAAGTGGTAGGGAATTAACAATGGTGGTTGTATTATATATTGATATCTTCAAAGTGGCTTCTCATGAAAACAGATATAGACATGCAATACTGGTCAACCAAAGACTCAG
>NW_004955854.1:0-15955 GCF_000276665.1 Chinchilla lanigera
ACTCCTCACTGGGGGCATTGTGGTGACATATTGACACTGTTTGCAAAAAAGAACATGGATTCATCAGGAATCCAATTTGTTGGAGGTTAATAATATTTAGCACTTGACTGCAAAGGTCTGCTAGCGCAGGAGATAGAAAACGTATGGATGATTTAGACACTGATGAAAGGGAAGCTAAAGAATGCCAAATTCAGTTGCATCTTCAATGAATAATTTCTGTTAAGAAAAGATGATAACAAGTTTCTGAGTATTGTTATTAGAACAAAGATGAAGCCCTACAACCAGCACATTTTCTCAAAGTGAGAAACTAGATGTGGCACGCTATTAACATTTTCATATTTTGAAATAGGGCTTGTATTTATTTCCTGACATTCTGTTGAGGAAAAGGTTTGATCTGCAATTTTCTCCCTGGAATCACAAAAAAGTGCTCTTAAGTTGCACAGTAGAAGTCAAAACTGATACGATTCAAGACTTGTTCTTTAATGAGTTAATAATTACCTAGACACAGCAATACCGGTTAAATCTGTGCAAAGTTTTGTACTATTTTCAGTTGCTTATAAATAAAATATTACAAAACATATTCAAGAGCAGGGAACATATTTCAATATGACAGGCAGATAATATATTCTATAACTACTCAAAACATTCAGTGTTAATTAGATACTGATAGTGGGAAAAACATTAACATCATCCTGTGTTATTAAAGCACATTAATGTGTAAAAATTAACACAGAGATACAATTTGACATAGGCACTGACTTCAATTATTATGCACGTTTTTAACCAAGCACTGCTAAAGTTTTGTTAAGCAAATCCTATTGAATAGCTGTCTCAAAAATGCTTCAATCAATAAGATAAACAAAGTTTATTTGACTTGTAGTCAAATTCTAATTCTACTTTCACTCTTTCTACAGGCTAAATAATTACAATTAACCACTGATTAATGCTGTAGTTAATAAGAAATGAAGGCATCCTTCAATTTTCTCCCCAGACCTTTAACAACTATTAGCTGAAATTTATTTCTTGTTGACATGAAAAGTAGGAGAGGACACAATTTTTAAAGTTATATGCTAATTTCAATCTTGTTCTTTCTTATTCTAATTCAGAAATAGATTTTAAGCACATCAGAGTTTTCTGCAAGGTGACATATTTTAATAATATATTCTACTTTGTTTTAGTCTAATCAAAAAATGACTGGATATTTTTAACCTTTCATTATATTACTTTTCCAAATAAAATTCCACAATAGTTAAAAAAAATTTGGAGAAGCTGATGAAATCTTTAAATTATAAAATCTTTATATTTACTTCCTGTTACATTTTATTCCTTTTGCAAGTGATTTAGTTCTACTGCTTGGGGGTAAAAAGAGAATAGAAGGGAAAAATGGAAATAAAAATTTTGTAAATAAGGAGGGAAAGAGGGTGGAAGGGAGGGACGGGAAATAGGGGAAAAAAAGAAGCAAGATAAATCCTGAGCAGCTACAAACTCCCCATGAGGAATGTGATCAGTATGTACATCAATAATAATTTTTAAAAATAATTTTAGTTGGGAAGATATTATGGGGAATTTTGAAAATCAAGTTTATCTGTACAAGTGACAATTTAATTACCACAAGAAAATGGTAAGCGTTAGATCAACTAATTGAAGAAGGATCATGATCTTCAGATAGCTTTTGCATTTGAAGCTCCCTAAACTTTGATTAAATTAACTCTTTGCTGCATAAATTGCCTGCCTTCTGCGAGGGTGGTAGATGACCAGAGTGCTGTGAATACCATGCGTAAAAACAAAATCGTCTTGTCACTGTTAATTCCACTGTACCACCTACCTTCAGAGAGGCCCAATTCAGAATGTGTAGGACAGCAGGGCTAAAAGCAAAAAGACTAATTGATAATGTATTATTCCAAGTGTCTTCCTTCCATTTTCTTCCTTCTCTATAAATTGAGCAAGGGTCCCGAAGTTGTATACTTTTAATTTTGCACAGTAGTATGTATTCAGCTGTTACAATGGATGATATATCTCTGTCCAGAGATAAGAACCTATTAACTCAAGAAAAATCATAATTTGTCATCCTCTTAAATTCCCACCTCCCACACACACACCCTACCTGATTCACGAGTCTCCGTCTTCTACCAAGTGCCTGAAGCCTTCACTCTGCGTTCCCTGTCATCAACACCAAGCAGCATTTTCTTTCCGATTTCTACAAATCATTCCTAAGGAGGACACTCAGAAATGTTCGGTATCTCCTCAGAGGTCGCCTTTCTAGTGAGAAATGAATCGATATTTTTCACTGATGCTCAGATCCCTAACTCTGAGTACTAACCACTTTCTCACATTCCTTGGTTGGATTGCAGGGAAGGAATGAGGTAGAAAAGCCTTAGGGAGCTGATTCTGTACATCTTTAATGAGTATCATGATCATCACAGAATATGTGAGTAGCAAACCTGGGGCTCTGCAGTGTTCAACCTGACAAACTATATATGGTGGATTCATTTTGAGGTGAAAGAAAGAAATTTAATATATTGTATATTTTTCAAACTCAAAGTGTATAACAATTGAATTTGAAGGAATGCAGAGAGGGAGACATCAAGGACAATTCCGAATCTAATTCTGAGAGCTGCTTCCAGTCTTCACCATACTCAAAGTAAGGGACAAAGGACATATGCAACTGAGGAAGGAAAAGTAATAGTCTGATAATTAGAAACATTAAGCTTGAGACACCAGCAAGTAAAATTGATGCCCAGGACCTCACGGTATTGTAATTGGAGCTAGAACATGAATGGGGAGAGTGAGGGGAGAGAGACGGTGACACAGAGTCACAGAGACACAGAGTGGATGGAGAGTTTCACACATAATACCGGAGAAAAATAAAGACTGATGTCATGCGAGTCCCTGAAACCATACTGGAGTGAAAATTATAGCCATACAAGTGGGGAAAACACAAGAAAATATTATCTGTCCTTCAGAAAAAGAGTAGTCAGTAAAATATTAATAAATACATAAAATCTAATATATTATAATCATTTACACTTTGATGAAAGATCTTAAAGAACATGCAAATATTTCAACAAAATGACATTCAAAGGAAGGAGAGGGTATCTACCAAGAAATGGTCATTTATATCAAGAAAAGAAGTTTACTGGTATTAATGAAATAGCATAAATATCTGCATTTAGATAGCCATAGGATCAATTCTTTCATTTAAGTAAAAGATATTTCTTATACATTACTCTTATAATATATCTCCTGCTTTAGTCTGTGCCCAAAACACATTAGTTATATCCAGTTGGAAAGGATTCTCTGGGCAGTTTCTGGGTTTTGAAGATCTACATTTTAAAACATAGGAAAAATCTAAAATTATATAATTTTACCCATAAGGGACAGAGAGGAAGAAAGGAAGCAGGGAAAAAGAGAGGGAGGAAGACAGGGAAGGAGAGGGGCGGCGGGGGGAGGAGGAGACAGGGAAGGAGAAGGACAGGAGGAAAGGAGGTAAAGGAAGAGAAGAGAGGACAGGTTCTTTTATCATCCTATTGCTCTATTCTCTGCAGTAGGAAAGAATTTTGAAAAAGAATTAAAAGTTTTCTAGTGTTGACTTTACAGATCACTGTATAAAAGAAATCAAATTTTCTATCACTTTTATTGCCTACCCATCACATGGAAAGATAAGGGAATTGAAAGATTTTTTCCACTTTTTTAATCTTTTGTACATCCAGCACAAAGTAAGAATTGAATAAGTACCTGGCACAAAGCAAATATAGAATAACTTGTTAATGACTTTTTTTCATGGTGATTGATTTATTGGGTGAAAACATCTCCATATGTGGAAACCAACTTCATGAGGAAGTCCTAAACTCTTTAGTTTTTGTTACTTTTAGGTTGTTTTTTTTTCTTACTACATGTTTGCAGTACATACTAACCATATTCATCATGGAGACTGGTACCTGAACATAACACGTTTTAATTATTTTTACATCCCTATTCTCTTCCTAGTTTCTACCTTCCTTTTGACTTTGAACTGGCCAAGGCCAAAGTCCTGCAGATTTAAGAATGTTGAAAGGAATTTTAGAGTTTGTTTGGCCAAATGTGTGTGTGCTTACCAGGCCCATTAAAATACCACAGATATCAGGATTCCACATAAATGCAATGCTCTGCCAGCAGTGAAATGGAAAACTATCTGCACAGGACCTTACAGCTAATAAATTAACACATCAAAAAAAAAGATTAACACTAGATTTAAAGTTTGATACTGTATTTAAATCTAGCTTCAACATTTTAAAATTTTAAATATTTTCACTAATTCACCAATACTTTAGACATTAGAGGGACCCAAGAGCACAGATGTGTCACATTATAGTCTGTCCCCATAAACTGTCTCCAAAATGTGTAAATTTTAAAATATGTCTCATCTATTTGAAATAAATATATTATGTCGGGGAACAAATCTATGGATTCTCTTACATATCAAAAATGTGAAGCTGAGAACTACTGATAAAAGAAATTCCAGTATTTTACTCACAAGGAGTTATTTTCATTCATTCAGTAAGCACATAAACATTGGAAGTACATATTAGATACATGCCCTGCTCAAGTGAGACTGTACCACACAGCAGAAAGAGATTCAAGCTGTTTATCTCCCTTTTAGCATGCTAACATCTGTAACTGTTATAAAGCATCTAGCTTAGGAGTCAATAGTCTTTTATGTATTTTCATCAACTTTGATTGTATTTCACTGACATGCAAATCAAGTAACATCCCAATGACTCCAAAATTTATTGGAGGAAAGACAAGAGCTATTCTATTTCATGTTTATGAAAATATATTTAAAGAAAATGAGGCATGCATTTTTATTATGTGGTATAATATCATACATTATTGATTGTCAGCTTTCCTATTACTTGTTAAAATATGCAGCATTTGTTCCTGATATGTTAAGTGTTCTGCACATTTACAAAAATAAAAGTCAGCACTTTAAAGTCGTTCTGATACCCATCTTTATCCCTATGCAAATGTGTAAGTTTCCTTCTTGCAAATTGATAAGAAAAGTAGACCAAAGCAAACTCATCTGAGATCTACCCCCTTTGACTTTTCACGGTGCTTCCTAAATGTCCACAAGAGTTTTCACTATTTAAAATCTTCAAACCATTCGGTTTCGAAAGATTTAACTCTCTTCACGTATCTACTCTGCTAGGTTTTTGTTCTTTCATTTACAGAATGAAAATGTCTTTTGACACAGGAAAATATTGCTCTTGTGGATCATTTTCAGATTTCATCATTGTTTTCCTGGTGTATGAATAATCAGATCAAAGATCTAAAATCCTTATGAGACAATGGCTATTGGTTGCAGATTCATTTTTTTTTTTTCTTTCCACAATTCTTTGTTACATAACTTTCTTGGGAATGAAGTCATGGTCCCGTTCCTCTTTCTTTTGATCTCTGTACCTAGATGACATCACATGCTGGGGATTTAGCTCAGCAGCACAGCGCCTGCCTGGAAAACACGAGGTCCTGAGTTCAACTCTGAGGACCACAAAAAAACAAAAAAACAAACAAACAAACAAACAAAAAAAAGACATCACAGTACCTCTGGCGAGAGTGGGACACAAGGCCCTCTTGTAATGAAAAGATCTTTCTGGGTTTTTCCCATAGGCTCCTATAACCTCATTTTTCACACCAGAAGCTCATATTCAAGATAAGTAATGAAGCAAAGTCATACTCACATAGTGAAAAGCCAACATCTTGAGAAATGTGCATTGAATTTGTCATCAATTTTTTTATTGCTTTTTTATTTTAAAGATTTCCTCAGTGGACCTTCAGCTAAATGATTTTCATTAAATAAATGTTTTGTTACTTTGAATATTCATGCTAATCTGCCTTTTCAACAACAATGATATGCTTTTCCCCACAGATTTACCTTTACTTTTGTACAACAATTGCATTTAAGTCTTGTGAGCTTCCAAAATTATATTTTACATATATTTTCATGGTATGAACTGTAAATCCTGAATGTGGTTACAGTTGCTCTTTATTGTCATGTTCATTTAAATTCACTCCCAAATTCATATTTTTTCTTGCTTCTGTTTGATTACACTTGGGATCATGTTGTCATTGTTGTCGTCCATGTTGTTGTCCTTAAAGAGGAGAGCTTACTGTTTCTGAGGTGTCAATATGCTGGTGAATATTGAATTCTTTATATGTAAGTGCTTCCACGTTAACTTCATTCTTAAAATACGGTTATTCGCAGTGGGGAAATCTGCTTGGGCACCATGCCCTTTAGCAACTTGAAGATCTGCTGTCCTTTGGTCCCTAATGTTCAGAAGTCACTCAATCATTCTTTTAAGGTTAAGCTTAAGCTACTTTTAATATTTTCATGTGTTGTGTAATTCATCAGTTCTGGGAAGTTTTCATTCATTACCTAATGAAAAGAAATCTCTCTGTCAGCCATTTTAGCTTTACTATTTTATTACTTCAGTTAAGAGGTTATTAGATCCTTTTTTGCACCTTCTATCTGTTCTGTATTTCTATATTTACTTTCTATCTGCTTCTTTCTAGCTCAGCTATGCCTCAGTTGCTACTATATAATATAGTTTTCTTGGTTTTAGTAATTAGATTTTTCAGTTACATAATTTCTAGTTAATTTTCATTCATTTTTTACAGTTTGCAATTCCTTGCTTTAAATTTTGAATTTATTTTTTCTTTCTTTGAGCATAATAGGCATAACTGTATCACAGTTTATGGCTAATAATTTCCACAACCAGCTTTCCTCTGGATTAGTTTCTAGTAATTGTTATTTGACTCATTCTCATTTGTGCGTTTCCTTTCTGTTACATGCATCATTATCTTTATTGATGTAACTAATTATTTTCAAAAATACTTTGAGTCCTAAGGTGTTGCGATGTGTTCTCTGGGCGGAAGTATGTGCTAGCTGACTACAACCAAAATTTGAGAACTGTGTGGAGTAGTTCTCTAGATAGTCTGGTAGGGTCTATTCCCTATTTTAGGAAAGGAAAGAGGGTTTTCAGTTTCCTGCCCAGCAAAGAATGTTGCTTTAGATCTTCTAGCTTCAGCTGTCAGTGTACATTTGCTCTCATCCTTCCAGCTCCGGGAGTCTGTTAAAATGGCAGCTTCCTCTTCAGATGCGTCCCAAGGATCGGCAGAAGTTTTGAGTACACAGAAGGAGGGGAGATCCAATCTCTTAGGGAGGGTCCCTGATCCTGTTGGCCCAGGACTCTGACTCTTGTTGTATACTACTTTTACAATCAGTATTTTAAAGTTACTTAAAATCTGCATTGAAATATAGAAAAATATAATCAGTAACTTTGAGTTGTGAGAATTTGTTTTCTTCCCTTTTGATTTCTTTGTAGGTCATAAATTTTCTAAGATCAGCGTGCTCTGTCTTTTTAAATTAATTAAGTTTATTGGTACACTTTAGATATACATAAGGATCACATTCACTGTGGGGATTTTGTACCTGTACATGATATATATTGATGCCTTTTCCCCCATCCTCCTACCCTCCTTTCAACCCCTCTTCCTCTCCCTATTTAACAAAAATCTTATTTTCATTTTTCCTTCTTTTCTCCTATTTTTAAATTAAATGTTAAAAAACATAGTATATATATTCTCTAAAAATAATGCTTCATGGAACCTTGCTTGTACGTGTTACATAAAATTCTTCCAGAAATAGTATTAAGTCCAAAGGGTATATGGTAAAGTACTACTAAGTATATTCTAGACAACACAAGTGTTAGCCACTGGTGATAACAGATGTTTAGAATAAATATTTACAAATGGACTTGTCATGAATCAGGAATTTATTCCATGTTTTCTTTTTAAGATAATCTTATTTTAAAAATTGCAACTACATTGCTTAAAATAAGCCCTGAATTAAAAGAATTTCAAACAGCATTAACTTTTCAATTATTTCCTCAGTATAAAAGTAAAGCTTAGCCAAGGAAAGCAGTCTTTAAATATCTTATAGTAGAAGTAAAATATAAAATGTTAGTAGAAGAAAACTTTCTAAACAGATTTTCTAATGTTGTGTGATAAATACCATAATCTGAATGAATAATATGAATTAATTGCAGAAAGGTATCATGTAGTGGCCCGTGTAATGTGGTCCTGTTTCTTCTAGCATCAGGTTGCTTTTTGCGAAGGATTTGTTAGTACTTTAACTCTTTCTAGATGGTAAAAGAAAAAGGACTTTTATTCTTCACATCCTTGTCATGATGTTTAAATCGAATTGTTGTTCTAATCAATCAACCCTCATTAATTCCAGCTTTGCTTCCCTAGTCAATCTTGGCAACATCCACAATTTCTCCTTTTGATGCAACAGTAGTTCTTATGCAATATTTATCAGCATAATCTTCATGATCTTACAAGTATTATTTTATTCACAGTTCACAGAAATAAAAATAATTGCATAAAAGTTCATTATGCTCATGAATTGTTTCTGGTCAGGACAGCCGATGAATTTTTCCCTTAACATAAAAAAGAAAGGATTAATAGAATTGTTTGGAAAACAGTGAGTTCCTCCTTGCTAACTAATCCTGTAACATAATTTTAAAATGTTCTTTACAAGCCAGTGACTTTCAAATTCACATTCAGTCACTCTTGATATTTGGATAAATAAACCAGCACATGTTTTTCAATTCTAAATTTGTTGCAATTTCTTATCCTGTTTCCATCACAAAACATGTTGACCAGATGGCTCTGTGCTACGCTTGAATGTGAAAGTTTCAAGACCAATTTCTCTTTTTGCAAATTCAGATTACTTCAATAAATCCATCTTTATTTATATCCATTTGTCTATTTGTGTCACACCTTGTCTGAAAGATTTTAAGATATAGGTATGTACCTGGGTATATAAAGCAGTTTTTAAAAAAACCATGAAATCAGTAGATGAGAAAACTGGAACAAAGAGAAAAAAGAAGGAAGCATAAAATAAAGGAAATGTGACATTAATAAGTGGAAAGCTCTCCAAGATGCTTTTAAAAAATTATGTATTTGTTTTCTTCATAATATAAATTTGAATCTATATTTTCCAATAATTAAAGTAAAATAAAATTTGAATAGCACCATAAGTAATTGAAAATAGTTGTTTCAGAGCAGTGTCACTGATACTATAAGCACAGAGAAATTATATCTGTAAATTCTAAGAAAAATTAAAACTAAAACATAAAGCTGCTATACTACCCAAATCTTATAATAGCAAACAAGGCAACTTGTTCCATGATCCTGTTTCAGCATAACAGGCTCATCTGGGTAAGTGGGAAAAGATTGTTCATTTCAGGAAAAAATAGCTGGGGAGGGGCATTTGATATGAGGCCAAGTATAGAGGTCTTATTGTTTTTTTTCTATCTGGTTTTAAAAATGCTTCTACATTTTTTTTTTTTTTTTTTTTTGCCTATAATGATGGTGATTTCCATTAAGCTTTCCATTTGTATTCAAAAAGTAGTGATTCCAAATTGTTTTTATTTTTGGCAGATGGCTATTTACATTTCAAATGAAGCATGGAGCCAAGAGATAACAGGAATCAGCTGAGTTGGGACATTAGGAATATGCACTTTGAGGGCTGAAAGGCCACACCTGCAGAAAGGAACAGTTAATGATTACTTATTTGATCAGTCTTGTATGTCTCTATTTGTTTTCCTGAGAAACCACTTTGAAGTTATCAATAAGTAACACAACAACCATGGTTAATTTCCTACAACTTTGTCTGTAACTCTGTTTTGTCTGTATTATTCTTATGCTACTTTGTAAATGGATGTCTGTTAATATGTATTCCTTCTTTTATTAAAAAAAAAAAAAAAAAGGAAAAGAACTTGCCCAAAGAGAGTAGACTCATGTGCCCTCTACCTGGGAGTAAGGAAATACTCCTGGAGAGATAATGTTCTGCAAAGTGGCTTTGGTCATAGTCTAAACATGTGTTGCAATTCATACCATGTAGGGGGCGCTCTGCGTGACAGCTCCTAGGCAGTATGTCACTTAGAGAATTGTATCCATGAAGGGGAGCAGGAACTTTAATTTACATAAGAGCTATCAGGAGCTGGCATTCAGCTAGTTAACACAGATCAATGAGTTAGGTACAGGTAGTCTTTGCTTTCACATGGTTCAGATACGCACAAGTTTCAGTAACAATTTACGTAATTAATACTATTACCCAGCTGAGGTCTTGTACAGCTTCTTGCTGTCCTAAAAAAGAATTGAACAGGACACCTAGGAGCTGCAGCATGATTGATAATTTCATTGAAAGAGGAAAGTCAATATGCAGTCCACAGGGTGGGACTGGGCCAGTGAAAAGGTCTCAGTGGTCTAGAGAGCTCAGAGTTGAAAGTTTTAAACCTTAGGCTGGGGATGAGATTGAGGGTTTGGTCTCAGGTATGAATTCTGCCAGTGAGTGGCTTGACTTGGCCCCTCCACCATAGGTGGGGTATTAGACCTGTTGTGGCCCTTGAAGGAACAGGTACAGTGTCCAAAGCCCACAGGATGTGGGAGGATGGGGCTTAGGGGAGTTTCAGTGACACGGTCATTAGGGGTGGGTTAAGCCAAGTACTGCAGAAGACCACTGGGCCAATGTACTGGTACTTACTGTAAATAACCTAAATTACCTTTACCCGTTGTGTTTAGCCCTGGGCATCCTGGTCTTGGGTTAATGCTTAAGGCAGAAGCAGGATCCACTCTGCTTTTCTAGCTGTTTCCTTGATTACCTCATGCCTCAGATCAAGCCCCCAAGGTGGGCTCCAAAGCCAGCTGGCCCTGTGTTCTCTCTCCAACCTTGTCCTTTGCTACTTCCTGCCTCAACACCATTCTCCAAAAAATCATAATTTAGTAAAATAACAAGCCTCAGTGGTACAATTTAATTTCCAGATTTTATGGTATATGAACTGTGAGTCATGACATTTAGCTCCAATGTTCATATTAGCTTTTCAGCCCACAAATCACTACATAAATAACTTATATACATTGTGATGAGTCACCAGCCATCTCATGTCACATTCTTGGTTGTTGTTTCTAAGCTTCTCTCAACAAGTCTGTACCCAGACCACTAAGTGTAACACTGGGCTGCCTCCTAGTCTCACAGTGGTCACTCAACATTTTACAAAATAGGTAATTGAAAGAGAAAAATCACTAAAAATGATAGGAACACCACAAGGAGAAAGAGGAGGAGGGAGAGGAAAAAGGAAAATGGTAATGCTAGAATTGAAACATGCAACTGTGGGAATGCTGAAATTGCATTCAGGACTGAACCCACAGTAAAAGAAATAAAAGGGGACACAGGTGAGGAGAGCAGCTGTGATAAAAAATCCTCAGATTCTGAGCAGAACTTGATGCTACTGTACATTTTGCCTTAGATGACATTCCACAGATGTTCCACTGAATGGGAAATGCAAAGGTTAAAAAGCTGTTCCAAACTTTGAAAACAGTATGGTAATTCACCAGGGCATGCAAAAGCTGCAGACTTCATATCCTGAGTAATACGTAGAGAATCATTTTTGTTAAGAATTTCATACAAAAGGAAAAAACTGTGGTTCACGATGTCTTTAAATTTTTAAATTCATATACTAATTAATTACTTTTTATTAATCTTTATGTGTTTATACATTTTAAGCAACAATGAAAAGTTTTAAAGTTTTGATACAGTTTTTCAAGTTTTTTAAAAAACAATATTCTGTGGATTATGAAAACAGGTTTATATGGTTGCAAAGTTTATTTGTGCAGTGCCAAACAACCATACAAATAGATGAATATTTAAATTGAAAATTTCAAGTATTTAAATAAATGAATGGGCTAAACTATTATATTGGTAAAATGGAAACAGATGTTATGTATGAAGGACCATTTTGAAGTATTATAAGAAAGCCAGAAAGCAGATGAAATTGTATTCATTTTAACAGTATTCATAACTTCCTCAAATGTGACACAGAGAAAATCTAAGAGAGCAAACTGGAAACCAGTATTTATAGCATAGGCAAAGCACAAATACCCAAGGTGGAGAATTCAAAGAAAACATGACAAATATCCCAAGTGATAGATGGAGTAACAGAAAAAAACTTCAGAAAACAGATTATATCAAATTGCAAGTAACTAAAGTATATGTAAGGCTACAACAATTGAAAGGATATAATCAAAAAGTAAGAAGTTCCTTCGATCTTCCTGGAGGTTAAAGTTTGGAGCAAGAGTCAGAAATTATTTACTCTAATAGAATCCAAATAGTCAGCAAAATGTATGAGGAAACTGGCAATCTCATGAGCATGGCTTGAGAGAGTACAAATTAGGAAAAAAAATTTTAGGGAGAAATGTATCATAAAAGTTTCAAATATCCAGATGTTATAACCAAATTTCATCATTAGAGCTTATATTCACAGAACAGTAAAGAGTTTATCACAAAATTAATATACAAAGCTGTTCATTTTCGGACACTTTGAGAATAACATGATAATTTCAATATGCAGTGAAAGACGAGTAAGTGGTTGTGTTTTCTCTTAACAAAATACTCAGGAAATACAAAGAACTTCACATGACTTTTTCCTGTGGACATCTAGATCCATGAAGAAAATGTAGGTTCTAAAATTCCTTTCTGTATGAATACTGCAGATAGACGGAAGAATCTGATCAAAGTCCCGGGAGGGAAATGAATTACTACGAAAGAGTCTGCACAAAGAGCATGTGGGGAAGGACCCGTTCTTGTTGATGTTGTTGTTTGTAGTTAGTCACGATTTGTTGCAGAGCAATATATGTAGAAATTAAAATGAAACAAGTTGGTGAAAAAACAAAGTGATAGTATAAATTTAAGAACTACTTTTTCCTTTGAGTATCAAGAGATAATAATTATCCTGTCAAGTCATTATACTGGTTTCTAAACACTGTTTCTGGACTTGTCACAAACTAATGACATCAATTTTCAGATCAAAAATCCTAAAATACAATTTGAGTAGCAATATTTCATTATACTGCATTCAGAAGAGACTTGTTTTTAACTAAGAACAAACTATTTATTTGCCAAATGCAGGCAAATTTATTATTTCAATGACTAATGTCTACAACAAACACACAGGGATAGCTTAGCATACCCTAGCACTAAGTTCTAGCATTGTAGACAAATTACTATTCAATCCTTAGAGTGAACATAGGAGGTAGGTAGAATTATTTTATTCATTTTTTTGGTCTTTAATAATTTAGGTTTTTTTTTTTTAAAGGCACAGAGAATTTAAGTTATTGTTCTGTGTACACACAGCTACTGAATAGCTGTCCGAGGATTAGAATAGAGGAGATGTGAATACAGTTCACCTGTAGAAACAATCTTTCTTTCTCCGCTATCACATTATAGACAAAAATTTATCTAGTTAGATCTGAGGAATAGATATAGTCCCTGTGCACAGACAGTATTTTTCTGGTGTCCTCAGGGTTTTTCATTGCTGTAACCAGAATGCCTGGCATAGACAACCTAAAGGAGGAAGGTTTTATTTTGGCTCAAGTTCTCAGAAGTTTCTGTTCATGGTCGGCAGTCTCCACTGCTGCTATGGTGGAGAAAAGAGGCTATGATTAAGGAAAACAACTCCCTTCATGGAAGCCAGGAAGCACAGTGAAAAGGGAACAGCTGGAGATAAAAGGACAAGGGACAAGAATATGTATTTTTAGGTCCTGCCTCCAAAGATCTACTTTCTTTAGTCAGGCTCCCTTCCTAATAGTCCGTTCAGATAATGAACTCATCAATGGATTAATTCATTAATTAATGCCTTCATGATCCAGTTGCCTTATGAAATCCTACCTTTGAACAGATAAGCCTTTTAGAGGACGTTTTAGACCTAAACAATAGCAGCTGGTTAAACATATATGTATACACATCACACACACACACACACACACACCTCACAGGCATGTATGAGGAGGCAATTAGCAGAGTTTAACGTGACATATTGACTTGAAACTTCTTTTTCTGTTTTATAACATCACAATTACATTTTGACACTCCCCAAAGTTCAAAGGTATAACTGGATGTGTAGCAAAATTAAAATATATATTGAAGTGTGATTCACTGTGTAACACACCAAATTAACCACATTAAAGGGATACATTTTATAAAATAAGGGCATATTATTTTAATTCATTTATTTTTATATGTTTGTTTTCTTGATGTCAGGTACAGAGTTGTATATTAATTGTCTCAGTTTATGATGTGTGTTAATCTGGACAATATGAATTTTTGTTTTGTTTTAAGGTTCATTCTAATTGTTTTTATTTTTTTGTCTGTTTGAGACAGCCTTGCTATGCAGTTCAGGCTGGCCTTGAGCTCACTTTGTAACCCAAGCTGGTCTTGAACTCACAACTATCCTCCTGCCTCAGCCTTCCAAGTGCTCAGATTAAAAGCATGGGCTACCATGCTCGGCTTCATTCTAATTCTTCTTGATTCTCTACTGTTATTTTCCACCCATCACAAAAGACATATGTTTGGACACTATATATATATATCCTTTTTAGATCCATGTGTTCTTGTAAAATATGATTTCAGTGTGCATATTTTTATTTTTTCTCCAAGTTGTCTGTTTTTAAAGATCTAACGACCCTACTCTTCTGTATCTCACTCATTGCTCTGTGTATGTCACATTGTCCATCCAAGAAGAATTTCAACTCCAAAAGTGCTTTTCCTTGAAGCTCTTTTAGAAATGATGATAATCCACTAAAAAACTAATTCAACATAACGAAGGGAAATTTTGTGATATAAAAATACATAAATCTCTATAGTGGCATTGTGAAATTAAAAAGAAGAAGTACAATCTATCATTTGGCTTTAGTGAAAGAAAATAGTCAAGTCATTCTTGCTTGTCCTTATGATTGTAAGTCAGTATTATTCTCTATGCAAGGTTCTAGGAAGGTAGATTCCACGTTATCTGCTATATTACATAAAATCTGGACACTTCTGGAAACTTTGTAGGGGGATGACATGTCACTATTTTAATCAACCTAGAAGCCTTGATCTATTTAGAATTATGGAAAAATGCAGTAAAGTTAATACATACTTTAAATGCACATTTACATCAGGCTGTAATAGGAAAAAAATTAGATGGTTGAAGCCAGTCTAGAGACACTTGTTGTAGAAGTCCAACTGACTTCACCTAAAAATTATACAAAGTGGTCATTTTATCTGCGTTTAGAAGGTTTATGTTCAGCATCATACTAAAATGTCTTTTAAAAATAATATGCCAAATAATAGACATTCATTATTATTTAAAATACTTTTATTGTTACTTAATTTTTTCTATTATAAAAATCTGCTTCCTGACACCTAAAAACTGGACTATCTATGTAGATATCCACTGTGTGCACACCTGTAATCCTAGCTGTCTGAGATTACAAGTTTGAGGTCATCTCTTGAGAAAGAGAGAGAGAGAGAGAAAGAGAGAGAGCATGGATAGTTTAAAATGTAGCAGTAGTGCAAGGATTAAAGGTTACTGAGCTGCCCAAAGTGTACATCCTGAAAAGATATTTGATACTAATTATCTTTCACCCATCTGTTAGCACTGGGCTGAGGAGTTGTATATGCTCAATAATGCTTGATTATCCTGTGAATCAGTTTGCCTTGTTGGAAAATAGTCCAAGTGGCTTTTAAGATTTCAGGGCAGGGTAGAAAAGCTGGATAACTTAGCAAAAAGGAAACACACAATCTTTGGGAATTTGATATTTAATGGTAAAACCAACATGTGTTAAACTAGATCTAAGAGATGAAAAATAAATTTAAAATATGTATGAACAAAGTACTACATATGATAGCTTAATAGGCCAATATTTTAATAATAACTCTGGTACTGATAAAGACACATTTGATTCATCAAGTGCCTGCTCTCCTGAACAAAAATATAAACTTGGGGGGCTGGGGATTTAGCTCAGCGGCAAAAGCGCCTGCCTGGCAAGCGCAAGGTGGTGAGTTCGGTTCCCGGTACCGGAGAAAAACCAAAAAAAA
>NW_004955855.1:0-16315 GCF_000276665.1 Chinchilla lanigera
CCCGCCTCACCCCAGAAAGAACGGCCCTCATCAAGACATCCGTGATAACAAGAGCCGGAGGGCGCAGAGGAAAGGACGCCTTCTCCACCGCGACTGGAGCGTGAGCCAGCACAGCACCGCGGAAATCAGTGTAAGATTCCTCAGAAACTAGCACTAGAAATTCCACTCCACTCAGCTACGCCCATTCTAGGTATCCTCCCCAAAGACTTAGAGACGTCACGGTACAGGGGTCCAAGCACACCCGTGTTCACAGCAGCACAGCTCCCAATGGCTAAGACTTGGAAGGTCCGTCCACAGGTGAGCGGATAAAGAAAATGTGGTGTTTATGCACCATGGAGCACTACGCTGCCACAAAGCAGGATAAACTTGAACCATTTGTAGGAAAATGGCTGCACCCTGAGCCCATGATGTTAAGTGAAATAAGTCAGACACATGAGCTTAGATGTCACATGGTTTTTTGTCACCCAGAGTATAAATAGGGAGCAAAATAAAAGATGGATAACAGGAAGAAGGGACCGAGATCTTTGTCAAATGGAAAAGGAACCAGAAAGGGGAGGGGGAGGGGGTGAAAGGGAAGGAGGACGAGCTGTGCCTGAGCAGTGCGGCTTGTGCCCTGCAAACGTGGGTACGAAAATGAACCACGTAAGATCCCCGTGGCTTCCTTGAGCTGGACTAGTGTGTGCTGTTAGATGAGGGGTGAGGTGGTGTGTTAGGCAGTGAGGCGGGCACCTGGAGGGTTAGGTGGCATCCACGCACACCTGCTGCCCCCACCCAACAGCTGCCCTCCCACAGGACGGCAAACCACAGCTGCCACATGCGCCAAGCTGGCATCTCAGGGATGCACCCAGCGGCCACAGCATCCCGAGGCTGGGTGTGCAATGCTCCCCTCTGCTCACAGATATGTTTGCCTGCTGCTCCATGAGCATAGCCGTGCCACTTGCACACACACACACACACACGGTGAAGCCAGTCAAGCATGCTTACTCTCACACCTCCGCCCTGACAAGCTAGCTTGGTGCAATGCAGCGATACCTCTGCTCCTGGACAGGCGAACCGACTTAATCCGGGTGGCCATACTTCCAAAACCGACGTACAGATTTCATGCAGTCCCAATCAAAATATCCACAACATTCCTCACAGATGTAGAGAAAACAATCCCCAAATTCCTACAGAACCCGAAGAGAGCCAGAAGAACAGAGGCAATCTTGGGGAGCAAAGACCACGCAGGAGGCAGCACCCCCGCCCTCGAGTTACCCCGCAAGTCTCCAGCAGCCAAAGCCGCCCAGCACTGGCGCAGAGACAGCAAGTCCATGACCGGGAGAGGAGGGGGCAACAGCCCGGGCACACTCGGCCACCTTGCCTTCGACAAAGGGGCCCAGCGCCTTCGCGTGAGGAAAGACGGCCTCTTTAATAAACGGACTGGGAACGCTGGCTGCCACTCGTCAGAGACCAACCTGGACCCATGTCTCTCACCGTGCACTACCCTAAAACCAAAACGGGTGAGAGCTCTAAACATCGGAACAGAAACACTTCATCTGCCGCAAGACAGAACGGGTGGGACTCTGGGGACAGAGGCACAGGCGAGGACTCTCTGAACAGCACCCTGTGGCCCAAGAAATGATACCGAGAACCAGCAAATGGGATGATAAAAAGCTTCTGCACAGCAAAGCAACCGAGCCAAGAGACAACCAGCAGAATGGGGAAAAAAATCTGTCAGCCATTCCTTGGATGGAAGACTAACAGCCAGAACATATAAAGAGCTCAAAAAATTAAACCCTCGAAATAAAAGACCCAATCAAAACATGGGCAACTGAAATGAACAGACTCTTCTCAGAAGAAGTACAGAGGGCCAATAAATACACGAAGAAACATTCAGCATGGCTGGCCACCAGACAAATGCGAGTTAAAACAACACTGAGGTCCCGTCTTACCCCAGAAAGAACGGCCCTCATCAAGACATCCGTGATAACAAGAGCCGGAGGGCGCAGAGGAAAGGACGCCTTCTCCACCGCAATGGGAGCGCGAGCCAGCACAGCACCGCGGAAATCAGTGTAAGATTCCTCAGAAACTAGCACTAGAAATTCCACTCCACTCAGCTACCCCCCTTGTAGGTATCTTCCCCAAAGACTTAGAGACATCACAGCACAGGGATCCGAGCACGCCCGTGTTCACAGCAGCACAGCTCCCAATGGCTAAGACTTGGAAGCAGCCGGGATGGCCGTCCACAGGTGAGCGGATAAAGAAAATGTGGTATTTACACACCATGGAGCACTGCCGTAAAGAAGGGTAGACCTGAGTCATTTACGGGAAAATGGATGCATTTGGAGGCCATGATGTTGACTGAAATACATCAGCCACATGCGTTTAAATATCGCAAGGTTTCTCTCAGATGAGAAACTCAAAGGACAAGTAAAGAGCAAAACAGGAGAGCTGATAGGAGGTAAGGAGGTCTTCAAACGCGAAGAGGATGAGGAGGTGGGGGAGGGGGAGGGCAAGGGGCGAAGAAAGAACTTCAGCGGGAGCAGCGGGAATCCCGCCCTTGCAGACCCCAGAGGACCCTGCCCTGGAGGAAGGGATGGAAGAGCCAGGCGGTGCTGTCCCTGCTGCTCCCTGTGAGCAGTGCGGTCACCGTGTACTGCACACGGGGACTTCTAAAAATAAATATAAAAAATAGAAACAAGAAATTCTGCCTCAGCGGCCTGTGACAAGTCACTTCAGCATCTCAGTCTGAGTTTTGGACCCTGTAAAACGCAACAGAACAGCATCCATGTCCCAGGATTAATGGAAGAGTTCGGTGTGCGCTGGGCACAGTGCCCGGGGTAAGGCCAGAGCTCAGCATCGGCTGCGTGACTGTGATAAGAAACAGCACAGCCGGCGTGGTGGCGCTGGCTGTGACCCCAGCACTCCGGAGGCTGAGGCAGGAGGATCGCTGGGAGTGTGAGGCCGGCCTGGGCTACACAGGGGACGACGGAGCTCAGTCCAGGGCCACCGGGGAACAGGGGCTGCCCAGGGCGGAGAGTGAAGCGGCCAGTGTAGGACGCGCGAGGCGGGACATGCGGGCTCTGGGACCTTCCCATGTCCCTGCGCGCCTCCCCTCCAGCAGACCGCAGGCCCCTTCCGAGCTGTGGACCCGCGCGCCCCAGCATCCTGAGAGCCAGGGCTGGGAAAGCGCTCCCAGCCGGGACTCGTCAGGCGCGCACTATCGGCTTGCCTGGCGAGTGCGGACCAGGTTACGAGTCCTTCCCTCCCTCTCTCTCTTCCTACCTCCTTCCCTCTCTCCCTCCTTGCCCCTGCACCCCGCCTACTCAGCGCGAGGAGCCCTGGGCGGTTGCCCGCGGTGGTCGCTGCCCCAGGAGGCCCGACGTCCCCCGCCCCCCTGAGAAAGGGGCACGGAAGTCCAAACCCAGGGCCAGGCGCTGAACTCCAGCGGTCCCCGGTCCTCTTTCACTGTATTTCGTATTTTGAGGCAGGGTCTTGCTAATTCGCTAAATTGCTCCAGCTGGGATCGAACTTGCGACCCTCCTGCCTCAGCCTCCCTGAGTGATCACCGGCACGCGCCCCATGGCCGACTGGGTCCAGGACGTGGGGCCGGCGCTGCGGTTCCCCGCGTCCCCGCGTCCCCGAGTCCCCGCCCCGAGCCGCCCTGCGCCCGGCACTCACCGTGTCGCCTGCTCCTCCCTGGCCGGGACCGGGACGGGGATCCAGCGCCCTGAGAGCCAGCGCGACCCACCGGACACCTCGTGTAGAATGAGGATCCCGAAGCCGACCGCGTAGACGCAGCAGCTGGATGACTCACTACGGGGCTGAATGCACCAGAAGTGGCGAGCGAGGCCGAATCAGCGCTCTCTCTCGCCCGGCACCGCGGACTTTCCGGACCGCGCTCTTCCTGCCCACCCCCCAAGGTCCTGAAGGACAGCGACTCCGCCCAGAGCCCAGCAGGCTTCCTCCTCTGAGAGCCAGTTAAAGCCATGTGCGCAGAGAGGTTCTTTAAAAGATTCCTGTCCACGTATCTATCACTACTCTTGTGCGTTCAAAAAAGAGAAAGGAAAATTTAACCGAAACAAATTGGCTAGCGTATTTTATTATATCAGGCGCAGTGGCTCATGCCTGTAATTCCAGCTACTGGGGAAGCTGAGGCAGGAGGACTGCAAGGTTGAGTCCTCCCTGGGCAACTTAGCTAGACTTCGTCTCAAAGTTTATACAAGTGGCTTAGTGAGAAGGCCCTGGGTTCAACCCCTGCATCCCCCCTGTAAAAAAAAAAAAAAGTTTAAAAAGTGTTGTCCTACTTAAAAGTGAGTTTTTCACAAAAGACAAAACACTGAATATTGTAAATGCGGCCATCTTTTCTGTAAATAAGCTACCTAATACATTTCTTGTGAAAAAAAGTTGAAAAGCCCCAAAACCCACAGGATTTTGTCACTTCACAGCGGTGTTAACACCAAGGGAAAACCAGCCACGAAGAGACCATTTTGAAACAAATATGCAAAAGGTTCCATTGTGTTTTGCTGCTAAGTTCTCTGTCATCGACAGAAAATCCTTTAAAAATTTAGGAACAATTTGATATCTTGTTTCGGTTTCTCTTTTTGTCAAATCCTGTTACAGTTCCTAGAACTAAAACTAAAATAGAAATACAACACAATGGAAACAAAACAGAAGTTTTAGTAAACAAAACAAAGAGAATGACAAAGCGGCAGGTAGTCACTAAAAGCCCAATTATTCATTAAAAGCCCACGTCCTGAGCACTGCCCTTGGGCTGTGTAAGGGGCTCCAATTCTCCAGGGCTGGGGGGAGTCCGAAGCTCTTAGTCCTCAGGGCCAAAGTCTGAGACAATGGGGGGTGGGGAGATGGCTCTTTCTCCGGAGAAGGGGAGCCGGGGACGGAAGGGGTACCAGCAGAACCGAGCTGAGCTGTGTCCATGCGCCAGCTCCACACAGGAATGGAATCGCTGTGCTGTGGACGCGGACGAAACTTTTTAAAAAGGCTTTAGATTTTGAGAGGCTCAAGTGCCTGCTCTCCTCCCCGGGGAGCTACGGGAACCATCTGCTTCACCGTCCTTGATGAGCCTGCTGTCCACCCATCCGGCCTCAGTAAGAAGCAAGACCGTCTCCCAGAGGAGGGGCGGGGTGAAACTGGATCTTGTGTGTCTGGTTTATTTAACTCAGCATCCTGGTCTCCAGGGCATCCGTCGTCTTGGCAATGGCTCCAGTTTACCCTTCGTGGCAGCGTAGTGCTCCACTCGGTGTGCCCCCCACGCTGTTGTTACCCACTCATCTGTGGACGGACCTGTACATCTATAGTCTCAGTGGAGCAGCTCACTGGATCTCAAACCCATTTGTTTATTTTTTCTTCTTTTTTTTTGGTACTGGGAATTGAACCCACGACCTAATGCTTGCCAGGCAGGCGCTGTGTGGCTGAGCTAAATCCCTGGCCCCAAACCCATGTGTTTAAAACTATGAGTATGTGGAGCCTTCTGGTGAGTTCGGAAGGGCAGGAGATGATTTCAGGGAAAGATACAGCAGTGTAGTGAATAAAGAATCTATTAAACAGTATTGGGGTGCAGGCTTTAAAATACTTTTATTTTTTTCTTCCTGGAGTACGCAATCTAAATGTCTGAAAGACCCCTGCTCTGTGAACTTCTAAAGCTGCCTCGTGACACTGCTGCGTGGGACAGAGCTGGCATGTCTAACACGCTGCGTGCTTTCTTTGCAGGGCAGAGGTGGCATGGGGCAGATGAAGTGAATCAGAGAGAGTCACTTAAAAGGAGTTGGGAAATTATATGACGTGTGATGGAAAAATGGAGGAGTGTTTAAATTTCAAAAAATGAATTAGAGTAGAAGATGCACGCCATGAACACCCTCCACACCCTTCCCCTGGCTTCAAACACACTCGTCCCCGCCTCCCGGCCACGTCCTGCAGCAGCTCCAGCGTCCTCTCTCCTGAGAATCTTTAACCGTGCTGTCCCGCTGCCTCGACATCTTGAATTTATTTATCATCTATTTATTTTTCATTATTTAGAGAATACTAGTTTCTGTAATCAAACCCACATAGATAAGACCTTACATATTTAATATAGCACATTACCACTGTATAAATAGAAAAACAGATTAAGTTTAATATTTCTAGACCAATATGGCTTATAATTTCTGTACAATGCCAACTCAACAAGGTAAACTGGGATAACTTTTTCCAAAGTTGACGGCACAGTTAAAGCTTCCACAAATTCAAATTACGTGTGTGTGTGTGTGTGTGTATTTATAAGTTTATATAAAAAGGCCAATAACAGCAGTATACTATGCATCAATGCCGCAGCAGCTTTTCTGAATCGATTTAAAGTGTGTCCTCTGCTGGTCACTTTGGGGAGGCTCCGGAAGTCACACAGTGCCAGACCCGTGAATAAGGCGGGTGAGGATGAGCGTCGTGCTTTCACCAGCTGCCCTTCTGCTGGACGGCGCTGGGCAGCGGCAGTCACCAAGCTTTCGATCACATCTGCAAAGACCCTGGGGAAAGAGGACTCCAGAGCTGCTTCGGACAGTGGCAGGGCAGTGGGTTAAGGGTGTGTGAGGCGAGGGAGGGTTTTGAGGAGAACTCATGATAATGTATCTTTTACTCTAAAAATTAAAAGCGGTTTTTAAAAACATGGACCATATTTCCCATCACACGGGTCCTACGCAGTTTTCACTGGCGAGGGCGCGCCTCCCGCCGGAGGAGACCTCTCCCTCCTCCCTTCCATCCCCGCCTGTCCTCCGCCTCCTCTACGAGCTGGGCACGGCCGCTGCTGTCCCGAGAGTGCGGATCCCCGTGCTTTCTCACAGCGCCGGACACTCAGGAGGCCGAAGGGTGTGGGAGCCCTGACGTCACCCGCCATCGCCGGCGTGATAACCGCTCAGGCGCGGGTGTGAGCAGCTTTGTGTGCGGACGACGCGCTTGCCAACCCGAAGCTCAGTTCACTGAAGGACCACAGTGACAGCGACAGTCTTTTCTAAGAAATTCGCGTCCAGTTTCCATCTCTGGCGCATTTCCACCCCTGTGCTCTGTGCAGCACAGGTGCACGCGGTCTGAAGGGTCACGGGCTGGGTGTGCACTCGGCACAAGTTCAGTGAACGCTGCCGCCCGTCGCCTCCGCGGGGGAGTTTCAGGCACAACCCTTGTGAAACTAGACGTGGGGGGTCGGCACCTACAATCCCGCCTGAAGATTTCAGTTTTTGCTGAATTACTGATTTCCTCCAGATCATCACTCCAAACTGTTCAACAGTTTTTCTTTTCAAAATGTTAAAACTATCTTCGGTACACAGCGATCACATTCCCTGCGGGGAGTCGGTGCCTGGTGTGACACACCTTCCTTCTTTCCTGACTCCCTCCCCCATCCCTTCTCCCTCCTCCCTCCGTCTCTGGGTGTTCCTTCCATGTACAAAAGACCCAGCTCCCTGTTTCCTACTGTCTTTCATCTTGCGCATTATCACAGAGTTTCTGACGGGAGAAACAGTGCGATATCTAAGCTCATGAGTCTGATTTTTTTCCACCTAACATTATGCTCTCGAGCTGCATCCATTTGCCTCCAGATGACTCAACTGTATCCTTTTTCATGGCAGAGCAATACTTCACTGTGTGTAATGTATTTTCTTTATCCATTCGTCTGTTGATGGACACACAGGCTGCTTCCAAGATTTAAGTATTATGAGTTGTACTGCCTTAAACATGGGTGGGCATGGAGCCCGGTAACATGACGTCATTAACTCTCAGGAAGATACTTAGACAGGACTAGCTGGGTTAACAGAATTTCTAATTTTAGGTTTTTGAAGAATTTGCGAGGGTCAGAGAGGCACAGAGAAGAAGCTGGAGTTAGGAGATGAGTAGGGGACACACTCCAAAATAAGATGACTGAGGTGATGGATGGTCATGAGAAGGACCCTGGTGAAGACTTCGCTCCTCTGGGAGGAGGGTCACATGTGCAGCTCTGTCCCCTCTAACTCAGGTGCTTAGGGCCAGAAGTTGGAGGTGGATCAGCCACTCCAGACACCCGGGACTCAGGGGCAGGTCGGCTACCCAAACCACTGGGTTCCCAGGGGACAGTCTCATGACTTTGAGACTGACACTGAAGTCACAGCAGGAAGGTGGCAGTGGGAAAGACGGTGTGGGAAATCCTTCAGGGACATCGCCACCTTCTTCTGACCCACAGCAATGCCGGCCCGGGCCTTTCCCAGGTGACAAACACAGAGGAGAAGCAGGAAGAGGTGGGGGACAGGAAGGAAAGGGCGCTGAGAGGGGAGTCGGGAGCCCAGAGAGGGGCTGCGCCTTCTGCTCCAGTCAGGGAGCAGCGAGTGGGCGGGGGACCGTGGCACGGGAGCCCTGGGGCTCGGGGGGTTGAAGCCACACAGCTTGCAACACACAGGAAACGTGAGCTGTTCTTTTAAGAAATGGAGCTCTGAGAAGAAAGCAAGAGTCTCGGATGGTTTTCCTCTTCTCTTTGCAACTGCTGTTTCAGGTGACTTTTCTCTGACTGCCTTCACCGTGGGTTTACAGGCTGTATCTTAGCGTGCTTTGACATTTTGGGGCCATGCCGGCCCAGGAAGAGACTGTCCTCCCCCGGCCGGCTAAGCCTCGGGGTGACAGCTTGCCCAGGAGCACAGCCGTCATGGCAGCCAGGGGCTCTGGAGTCCACATCCCGCCCGCCTCTCTGCACTGAGTGTTTCTGCTGCCTGCAAGTGGGCCACCCTGTGCCCGGGACCCACGTGATGCTGCCCACTGCCCCATCCCACCCGCCGCCCGGCCACAGCCTCCCCTCTCTCCCGCCTTGAGACCAACCCCGTCCGTCCCAAGCCCGGCACCGACCTCTGCATGAGCTCAGGGAAAAAGAGATCTTCAGAATTAACCCTTGACCCCAAATCGGAAGGGAAACAAAGGCAGAACCACAGGAGATGCTGGCCCTGGAGCTTTTAGAGGTGGATTTTAAAATAACGATGGGAATTTTCATATCCACAGAGCTAACGAAATTAAACTTTAAAAGGAATGTTCAAGAATTTAAATAATGACCTGGGGGATTTGGGTGAGAACTGAAAACTGCAAATGAACCTAAGGGAGTCAGAGCTCCACAGGAGACCTGGGGATCTCAGCCCCCTCCACTCTGCAGGGCCGAAGGCCGCGCTCAGTACGGCTCCAGGGCTGGGCCAAGGAGGTCGCGTGGGCCCCAAGCACCGAGGAGCTGTGTGTGGACTGCGCTCCCCCAGCACCTTGAAAGGCGTAACAGACTTCGCTGGAGGGACCCAGTCCCTCCCGGCCCTGCTTAGCAGCTTGTGGGCCCCGCTGCAGGAAGCCCCAGACAGAAGCAGCTACATCCTGCAGGAAGACGGCCCCTGGGGCTGGAACTGCACGGGGGAAAGCCCGGACGTGGTGGCTCAGGGGCCAACACTGGCCCTACCCCCTGTGAGCACCAAGTGTGTCCACCTCTGGGTCGGACCCCAGGTCCTCCTGACTTCTACGTAAACCTCTCAGACGTACTGGCAGCCTCCACCAGCCCTAAAGCCGAGGATTCTGTGTTGTGACCTCGGAATCCTGAAGATGCTATTTCTCCTCTTGCTGTAGCCCACCTCACCTAACGGCCCCCAGTGACACTGGTCCACGTGTTGACATGCGGCTTTCCGTCCCTCTGGGACTCTCTACGCCCTGTGACCCCTGCACGGAGGGACTTCGTTCAGTGTAACTTGCACCCAAGTTCCCGGGCCGGGGTGATGCACAAAGGCTCAGAGTCAGGCCCCCCCCCCCCCCCCGCTTTATGATGGAGTTGTTACTGTACATGGACAAGCTCCATGCCCAGTGAAGAATTTTCAGTGTGCTGACAAAATCGGTGTCAACGCAGCCTCCCGGGGCCTTGTGTGGGATCTGTGTTTCCATGGGAACACGTGGGAAAGTTGGGGGCGCATCGATTGGGGGCACTAGTGTCCCACTGTGCCGAGTGACTTGTGGCTTTATTTGGCCACCCAAACCACCGGGTTCCCAGGGGACAGTTACCTATTTGTCCGGAGACGACATGAGTCAGGCTGCGTCCAGCACGCTAAATATCGGGGTTTTCTGGGAGCTCTTCCCTGGGACTGCAGCAGTGAGGGTGACCCGAATCTGGAGCTGTGGCCCCCGTGTGGACCCTGAAAATGCTGCAGCATTGCAGAAAGATAAGCCGAGAGGTGGAGAACCAGTCTTGAGGCCGCTGTCGGAGCCTGGGGTCAGGGTGCGTCTCGAAGTGAAACCTGCCCTTGGAGCTCCTAGTTTCGTTTAAGTTCACCCAAGCAGGGAGTTCTGGTCCTAGGTGCCAACAGAGGCATGGTGGGCAAACCCCTTCCGCGCGTATTCACAGCCGGTGACTCCCGGCGTGGGGTGTTTCGCAGCAGCGGGGTGCACACCTCACCTGGGTGAACTCTGTCCCACAGTGATCCGGTTTGGTTCCTGAATTGGCCGAGAGGCACTGGGCAATTACCAATTTTCCACTTGGGTTTGCTCTCAGCGACAGCAGCCCTCGGTTAAAGTACTCTCTATCTGTGTGTGTCTTCCCGCCGAGGCAGTGCACGCGATTCAGCTGTAGCTATGCAGGGAGGAGTGGCCGATTCCCTTCTGCAAGGATGGGACTCCCTTGGGCGCTGCAGGAGCCAATAAAGCTAGGAACGAAGGCTCCATGCCAGGAGCCATGGCTGAAGGCAGATCTTGTTTCCTTTAACAGTAGTGCAAATACATTATGGCAGGGAAGAGATGAACCAGCCCTCTTTCTCGAACAGGACACCAGAGTCCTGCTCCCTTCAGAGCATTCTGCTCCGTGGTGCATTAACGCCTGCCTGCCCTGTACTTACGGGGACGCCTGGTGAGAAGAGTCTCTCAGTGTGTGCTGGCTGAATTCTGCTCCGTTAGGGCGGGTCACACTCATAGCAGGCTAACAAGTCCAACTGGTGTGGGGACCATGAGAAGTGGGGGACCTGCCGAGGTCTTTAGCTGCGCACTTTTTACCAGAGATCTCTTCAAGAGATAAAGCCCGTAGAAGGAAACAAAGCCTACCTTCCTCCTCTTCTCTGCCCAGACGTAGGCTGTATGGTAAAGCTGGCAAACCTAGTATCAGTTTTTGTGCTTTTATGATGTGCCTTTTTGTTGTGTTTGTTTGTTTGAGACAGAGTCTCGCTATGCACTTCAGGCTGGCCTTGAACTCACTACATGGCCCAGGCTGGCCTCGACTGGTGGCGATTCTCCTGCCTCAGCCTTCTGAGTACTGGGATTACAGGCGTGTGCCACAATACGTAACCGTGATGCACTTCAGTGTCTAAAATTGAACACAAGTGGAATCACATTCAGTGTCTTCCTTGGCAATGCACTTTTTCCCCCTGTTATGGTTTGTGTCTGGGTGTCCCCCCAAAGCCTCACGTGGTCATGGGGCAGGCTTTTAGAGTTTGATTGATTATGGGTGTGAGAGCTACACCCGCCCTGGGGTGGATAGTTTGCATATGTAAGGGAGAGAAAGAGGGTGCTTCTGGCCATTTCCTCCCTTGTGTGAGTGCTGGTTGCTTTGCTGTGCTCTGCAGACATGAGCTGTAGCCCTCTGCCATGTGCCACTCTGCCCTGTAACCTGCCAAGTATGGACTGAAACCTCCACAAACTGTAAGCGAAATAAACCTTTCCTTCCTTAACTTTGGGCGTCAGGTATTTTGTCCCAGCAACAAGAGAAAGGTAACCAAGACACCCCCAAAAGACCATGAAACTCTGCTCACTGTGGCAGTGTGCGTAACGGGAAAAGCAGAAGCCCCCTAGTGTACAGGCAGGGGTGTCTGAGGGCCGTGTGGACGCTCAACGCCAACCTGTCGGTGTATAGTCAGCTTCCGTGAGGGGTGACGGGTCCCGAGAACGAGGTGCCTTGGATGAAAAGAAAAACAAGAGAGACAAAGTTGTGGGATCAGAGGGCTGCAGCATCTAGGACTGCAGCCTCGATTACAATCTTCTTCAGCCTTTTATTGGGATACAAACCAAAAGCAGCAACAGGGCAAATGGGAGGAGTCATTAACAGGACTGGCAAGGTCAATAGCTTCATTATCCCAGGAACAGACCTGACTTACTTAGCCTTCATGTTATCACCGCTTCGGGCATATCTCAGCAAAGCATCTAGTGTCGTCCGGGCGGCTTTCCACAGGGACGTAGGTCCTGCTATCATTTCCTTTTACACTAACGCTCTTGCTAGACGTCCTCCAGAATCAAACAGTCATATGGCTTGGTCAGGCTCAAAGTCCCACGTAGGTAATACAGTGAAAGCTGAACTAGAGAATGCCCTTCTCCATACCAACCCACCACTAAGACAAGTAGGTTCTGGATCTTCGGCCTGAAGGGAGGCGGGCATAGGTCAGCGGGCTGCCGTGAAAGACTAACTACAGTCCTAGGTCAACGGGGGTCTCAGCAGACCAGCTCTGGCTCTTCACCCAGAACTCAAGCAGAAGAAATAACAGTGTGGGAAGGAACGTGCTCAGTACACCAGCTGGGCAACAGGAGGACGTCTAGGGGGCTCACGAGGGCGCTCGCGTCCACGGGGAAGAGGTGAGACGCTCTCAGTCCAGCCTGTGGGTCAGGCTGGGGCCCAGTGGGCTGCTAGCCCGGGACTGGCCCTGATCAGAAAGTGGCTGCCGCATGGGGGAGGCGTGGTGTCCACTCGTCACAAGCGGTTTGTCCATCCGACCTGCTCTTCCTGGAGTCCGAGGTGGAAGTGGAGAGAAAGGTGAGGTACACTCAGCTCCTTCGGGTTTAGGGCAATCCCTGGAGGCTTCCAGGCGCTGCTCCTGCTGTTCAGTTGATCAGAGGCCACTGCATCCCCACAAACCCTGAAAACAGCCTGGTCACTCCCATCCTGGTGCCTTCAGCCTGGAGGCAAAGGCAGCCGCGTCCTTGTGATGAGGGGGCAGGAGGGTGGCCCTCCGCTTGCAGTGACAAGGGAGCCAGCCGCACTCTGACGGCAGAGAGGCCGAGCCCTTGCCGCCCCTCCCCAGCCGCCGGCAGGACCAAGGGACGAGCCCAGCTCTGGTCAAGGCAGCCGCTGAGCCCCTGGGAAAAGAGACAGGCGCGAATGGGACATCTGGGCCCGAGACTTCGGGTCAAAGCCTGGCACTCTGTTTGTTTGGTTTTTTTTAACACTATATTTTGAAATAACTCAAATATCCAGAAAAAAAAGTGAAAACCATACTATGAATTTCTAAGAAATTCTTTCACCACATTCCTGTTTTTAACGCTTTGTTACCTCTGTTTTATTCTCTCCATATAATTTACCCTCTAAATCCTCCGTGTTAGGTTTTTGTCAGGTACTTTGTACCAAAATACCTGAGAAAAGTGACTTCGGAGGGGAGGGCGTGTTCGGCTTACGGTTTCCGAGGGTTCAGCCGTGGTCTTTCGGCCCCCTTGCTTGGGGCCTCTGCCGGGCAGAAACAGCATGTAGAGGGACCCGCTCACCTCACTGCCGCCGGGAAGCAAAAAGCCAAGGCTTCCGCCTCTGTGACACGTAGTCCACTCTATTGGACGGTGCAGCCCACATTGAGGGTGGGTCTTCCTCATCCATTTGCTGTTCCACACGCCAGTCATCTCTGGATACCACGCCCCCAGACACACCGAAGTGCGCTCCCTTGTTGCCCGGGTGATCCGCAGTCCTATCAGGTTGCCCACCAAGACTGACCGCCACGGCCTCCGCAGGGGTCCGCGTATATTAGGGCCCCTTAGCTGCAGTACGTCAGGGTGCTCTCACATTAATAAGTACGTGCTTTTCATTACTCACAGCGTAGGCCTCAAATGCGGGAAATGTGACAGACTTTCTAAAACCTGAAATACTAAAATTTTGCTGACTGCCCCAGTAGCGCTCTGAGAGGAAATTCCCCTGTCCCTGGTGCTGGGCGTCCGCTCCGCGCAGGCGCATGGGCCACCCCCAGCCCCCAGCTGGCTTTCAAAGGCCTTCCTGCCGCTGAGTGAGTGTGCCCGCGGGGGTGCCCCCTCACCACTCTGTCACATGCCCGCAGCGCCCCCGCTGGAGCAGGCACAGTGCCCTGGTGCTGCCCCTGTTAGCACCACCGGGGAAGCTGTGGTCTGCACAGCGACTGAAGGGTTGATCTGAAAAGCAGCTCTGTGCCCGGGCCAGGCCACAGCGTGGCACAGGGCTGAATCAGGAAGACGGGATGGAGGAGAGCGGACCTGAGTTCAAAGCCAGCTGAGCCGCTGAGCCCCTGGGTGCTGCTGGGTGCCTGGCATCCTCTGTGACCCCGCTTCCTCAGAGCAAGGCGGGTGAGGGCGCCTGCCGCCCGTGCTGGGAGGGCTGTGCGGGAGGAGCCCAGGAGGAGCTGCCAGCACTCCTGGCATGGCAGCAGCGGGGCCTTCCTGCACGTCCCAGGACCCCGCTTCTGCGCGCGTGGCTAGGACACCTCATGCCCCTCAAGCCTATTCACAGGAGGGATGTGGCCGCTGACACTTACGTCGTTTCTTCTCTAGTTTATAGCAAAAGCACCTGGCTTCTGCGCAGACCCGGGACGGGTGCTTTCTCTTCTGCGTGCTACACCACATCCGCACACGTGGACGCGGTGCTTTGCTCACGCTCGAAACGCAGTCCTGTCCTTAGAGGGCTTAGAGGTCCTCTCCGCGGCCACACGCAGCTCTCGCCAGGGAAGGAGCAGAGGTGCCAAGGCCGCAGCTGTCCTCCTCGGGAAGGCGAGAACACTAGCGCGTTAGCGCCATCGCAGCTTCCACACGGGATGCCGGGCGAGTTGGTGAGGTCGCCTTGCGCCCCGCAGCCTGCTGAAGGCGCGGTGTCCTCGGCTGGAGTGGCAGCTCCACCGGTTCTTCGGGCTGCGGCGCAGGAGGGCTGAGGCGTCAGAGAGTTTGAGGTTTAAACCCCAGAGGAGGTTTGCTGCGACAGCGTGAACTGGTCCTTCCTACAGCCGTCCGTGTCCACCTTCGGATACATTCGTGCGCAGCATGAAACGAACACACAAACACCGCACGTCGCTGCTAATCATTATTAAAGGAAAATCGTGGGAGCTCCGGGAGAATAAAAATACCAAATTTTTCTTCTCCTTTTAATTCTAGGGAGCAGCATTTGTGAACACTGCCCATTATAAATAATAAAAGCAGCCGGAGAATAAAGGGCGGGTGGGAGGTTTCTTGTGGCTGTGACTGACCTGTGTTGACAGTTACATCGGGGACTCTGATGCCCTTAGGACGCTCGCTCGGTCTCCCCTCTCTGCCCTCTCTATTTCTCTCTTCCCTCGTGCTCTGCGTCAGATCGTCCTTCTCTTCTCTCACACGTAGCAGAGCAAGGTGGACGGCAGCACGTGGTGTTAGAGGTGACACCCTGCACCCTGTCACTGGACAGAGTCTCTCTCAGATCTAAGCCCGAATTCCGGGGCGGCCTGGATTGGCCTCGAGTGGGCCAGGTGAACAGCCCAGCCCTGTTATTTCCAGAAAGCCATCACCAAGCCCAGCAGAGGGGGCTCACACGGCTCCGGGACAGTGACGGAACCCAAGGGCAGGAGGAAGAGCAGTCCCTGGAGAAAGGGAAGGAGGAGACCACAGCTGCCCACCCCATGGATGGGACTGTGTGCCCCGAATCTGTGTGCTGAAGCTCTCACTCTTAATATGGCCTAACTGGACAGAGAGTCTCTCCTCTAGGGAGGGAATTAGCATGAAGTGAGTTACAAGGACACTCTGGCTGTGTCCAGATGGCCCCCAGAGCCTCATGGGCTCATGGGGGGCTTTTCGGAGCTGGCTGGATCTCCGGTGTGTGACTACGGGATTTAGGGTGTGTGGCACTAAATTAGCCCACTGATTGGCTTAGTGTAGTCCTGGGTGTGACTGAGTGGATTTACCGAAAACAGAAGCCCCACCGGCCCTGTTAGCATCTAAGTCTTGGATTTACAGGCTGAAGAACTATAGGAGAATGAATTTGTTGTTTAAACCACCCAATCTATGCTGTTTGATTCTGGCTGACAGAATTGACCACTCTAACTGCTGTAGAGGTATGCGCCATCCAGACTGAAAAAGTAAGTTCGGGTTACCTAGCACACCCACTGGGATCAACTCAAATACAAATAGCAACGTCACCAGTACCAGTGATTTAAAAACATTAGTCCCAGCATCACAGTAGTACATGCTTAAGAGTTCCAGCTACCTGGGAGGCTGAGGCAGGATAGCTCAGGAGATGAGAATGGTATGGGCAACTTAGACCCTGTCTCAAAAACAAAAACACAGAACAAACTCCCAAAACATTAGTGTTGGCTGGAAGAATCTGAGGTAAGTGATCTAGGGCAGCACCTTAAATCTTAGGGACGTG
>NW_004955856.1:0-910 GCF_000276665.1 Chinchilla lanigera
GATAGCTAAGATAATGGTACTACTAATTTCTATTAGTTCATTGAAAGGAACAGTTAGAGTTATACTGTTTGATCAATCTTACATGCCTATATCTGGTAATCCCAACAACTACTTTGAAGATAACAATATGCAATATAATAACAACTGTTAATTTTCTATCATTTTGTTTTGAAGTTCTGTATCATCTTTATTGTTTCTTTTATTCTCTTTAAAATAAAAGGGAATTTAAAAAAGAATAATGACCATTGTAGAAAACAGTTTGAGGAAAAGAGAGGATGGTTGTCTAGGGGGTGACAGCAAGGGTGAACGTCTCCAGACTGGTGCTGGAGAAAAGTGGTTCCTCTCAGGCGGGAGAAAAAGATGAAGTCTGATGACAAGATGAATTGAAAGAGAGATCTACAGACTTACAGGTATTTTCCAGGAAGATACCTAAAAGAGGAATAACTGGGTCAAATGGAATTTCTAGTTTCAGATTGTTAAGGAACCTTCATACTAATTTCTATAGTTGCTTTACTAGTTTACAATGCAACCAACCAAGTAGAAAGGTGCCTTTTTCACTGCAGCACTCAGCATTTGTTATTTTGGAATTTCTTGACGATAGTCATTCTTTCTGGAATAAAATGGAATCTCAGTGTTGTTTTAATTTGCATTTCTCTAATAGCTAGAGATGTTAAACATTTTTTCATGGCTAGTGAACCCCCAAAATTCATTAGGGTTATGTTCCTAGAGCACCTGCGAATTGTGAAAAACTGCAAATTTCAGATGTGGTCAGAAAAATACCTATAAATGCATCTTTTTATAGTTTAAACCCAAAATGTGTCACGTCTCCCATAATTATGTAATTTAGAAGGTGCAAGACATATTGATGGCATCTTAGGGATCCTAGGGCTGTAAGAACAAAACCAGGATC
>NW_004955856.1:1610-15829 GCF_000276665.1 Chinchilla lanigera
TTCCCATTCTGTAGGTTGTCTCTTCATCCTGTTGGTTCTTTGCTGTGCAGAAGCTTTTTTATTTGATATGTGTCCATTTGTTGGTTCTTGGAGCTATTTTTTTCTGTAATCAGGGTTCAAAAACTCTTTGCCTATGCCTATGTCTTCAAGAGTTTTACCTATTTTATCTCTGAGCAGACTGTTTCTATTTTAATATTTATATCTGATCTATTTTGATTTCAGTTTAGAACACGGTAAGAGATATGAGTCTAGATTCAATCTTCTACATGTGAATAGCCAGTTTTTCCAGCACCATTTGGTAAGGAGGATATCTTTCCTTCAGTGTATGTCTTTGGCCCCTTTGTCAAAAACCAGATAGCTGAATGAGCCTAGTGCTATTTCTGTAGCCTCTGTTCTGTTCCATTTGTAACACAAAATGCCCCCCACCAGCCATAATACTTCAGTTTCATAGTTGCCTAGGTGACAGTTCCTGTTCCTCTTCCGGTTCTGGTTGCTTCTGTCTCCTAGAAACTGCTAGTCACCGTGATGCATAGCTAAGCACTATAACGCACATTGTATAAACCAATCCCCAGTTGACAAGCCATTCTGCCTCTGTACTTCCTACTTGTTTATCTCATATAAGCCCTAAACCACCAGAGATCAGGGCCTGATATTTTGGGAATAATCCCGATCAGTGCCTGTCAACATAAAATAAATCTGCCTCCAAATCCTGGGTGTTGTTTTGGTGTTTCTGCTTGCTGTTGCACATTGATCCACATATCTGTTTTTGTGCTAGGACCATATTGTTTTTAACACTATAGCTTTGCAGTATAATTTGAGGTCTGGGATTGTGATGCTTCCTGCTTTGCTCTTCTTGTCCAGCGTTGTTTTTGCTGTTCAGTGTTTCTTCTGGATCCATGAGAACTTTAACATTGTTTTCTCTGGTCCTGTGAGGAATGCTGTTGGTGTTTTGAATAGGATTGCATGAAATCTATATATAAATTTAGGAAGTATGGCCATTTTAACAATATTGCTTCTGCTTATCCAGTAAAAGGGGATATTTTTCCATTTTTTGATGTCCTTTTTGATCTCCTTTTTGAGAACATTGTAGTTCTCATTGCACCAGTGTTTCACTTCCTTTATTAGGTTGATTTCTAAGTATAGTAAATAAGGTTTATGAGAAAAATTTATTTCATTCATAATCCAAAGCAAGCAAAGGGACAAAGAGACAGAGATCATGTGACATTCAGCATGCTAGTATTATAAGATGTCATTTATTTATCAAGTTAAAATTTCTTAGATTTCCAGGATGATGGAGGAGTGGTAAGCAGCAAGAAATTGGCCTTTCCAAGATTTAGAATCCAGACACTAGAAAATAACAACTTGGTGAAGGAAAGAAATAGGGAGGTAAATTCCTAGGGCCCAGAAAGAATATGATGGAAAAATTAGAGCCTGCAGAGAAATTGAGGAGACAGACCACCATGCAGTAAAAAGAAGGGGCAATCTGTACTTTTTCACCAGTTCCTGATTGGTGGTTCATGAGAAAAGAAGGTTGAATCTACAGAGACGCAGTGAAACCAGGTGAGGTTTCGCTGGTGAAATCCAGCGCCCTTCAGGGAGAAATGCACCAGAGGAATGAAGCAGTGGATGCTCTGCGCCACAGTAACTGGTGAGTGACTCCAGTCCAAGCATTTGCCATATCCCCTGGGGAGCGCTCGGTTGAACAGCATTCTAGGGAAGGGCCACAGGTTGGCTTCATCTCAGCCACCCCAGTGTTAAACTTCAGCAAGAGACACCCATAGAGTTATAAGGTAAATGACTCAGGTCCCATCCCCATGCTGAGAGGCCAGGTTCAGCCTGAATTTCCATGTATTTGCAAGTCTCAGAAAAGGTACCCTGTCCTAGTCCCACTGTTCAGGTTGCTGGTGATTACCCAGCACGGATCTGGGCTCTGACGACCTCCTTTGTCTACCAGCAAGAGCAGAGTAACACTTCAAATTGGACACTGCCACAGAATTGTCAAAAAATAACCATGGGCATGAAATCACAGAGAAATTTCTTTTTTGCTTTTTTTATTGTTTATTTTGATGTTTTTTTTGCATGAGTATGAACATTGTTTCTAATGTTTTGTGTTATTTTGTTCTTGTTTTTTTCTTCTTTCCTTCCCTCTGTCCTCTTTGTCAGTTTCCTGGGGTTTGGGTAATCTTCCTGTGTCTGTCAGTCATGCTATTAATCTCTTGTTCCTCTTTTATTTCTCTACTTTTTCCTCTTTTCTCTTTTAAATTTTCTCTCCTTAATTACTTGAATCTTATTTTTATGCTCTGTATAATTTCTTTTTTTTCCCTCTTTTTCTCTTATCTTGTACTGCTTGCCAGTTTTTTGTCCTACCTTTACCCAATTCTATAGATACCCTTCTACTCCCCATTAATATCCTTTGTACCATTTCTCTCTCCTCCTTCTCATATCATAGAGCTGAAGGTTTCAAACTTTTCCTTTTGTATCTCCACCTTCCAAACCCTAAATAATTAATAGCATAATCATAAGGCTTTGTCAATTTTTTGATAGTTACTTCTGTAAATATACAGTTGAATTCTTTTCTACCATTAGCGGAGCTATAGCTGTTTCACTTAGTACATATTAGCTATTGGTCAATACCTGGATGGCTTTAACATTTACATCATAATCTATGGATTCTTCTCTAAGATTAAGGGTGGTACATAACTAATTCTTATGGTATGTTAATATCTGATTCATCTCAGGAAATACTACTGTAGCTATTTCACCTGATATTAACAAGGTCACATAATTGTCACTATTTGTAAGCCAACACTCAGAATGCCTTTGTGACATTAACAACACTAGAGTACATTCCCAAAGAACCTGGTTGCTGGGCTAACTACACAGAACCTTCCTTCCCAGAAATAACCAAGGTGGTCAAATCTTGGGGCTATGGTAAAGGGTTATAGTTAGCCATGGCCAAAAGTATGTCACTTGAAAACCAATTAAAGAAATCTCTGTATTAGCTACAAAGTCTTTTGAGTATAAATATCCACAAACCTCAGCACAAAACAAAGCAAAAACAAAAACAATAGAAGCAGAAGAAAAGGCAACAAAATGCCTCCCAGACTACTGACTGCCTCATAGCCAAACCAGAGGCCTCCAAAGGGCAGAAGAATATAAGCCACATACCTGAATTACTCAAAAGCATAGCACAGGAGGTTAGAAAACAACACAAAGAAATACTCAGCAGGGTTAGAGAGGTTATAATTAAACATATAATAGAAGATACATGACTTCTAATAACAACAAAGATACAAGACTTCTCAGAAGACACTAATAAAAAGCTAGAAGAGTTAAACAAAATGATATAAAACATGAATGACCAGTTTACCAAAGTATTAGAGTCCATGAAAAAGTTTCAATCAGAAATCCAGGAAATTAAAAATCATATTGAAACTATGGGCAGCAGGACAGACCAATGTGAGGACAGAATTTGAAACCTAGAAGACAATGATACCTTCAAAGACAATGATACCTTCAAGGGGCTGGAGATTTAGCTCAGCAGCACAGTGCCTGCCTGGCAAGTGTGAGGTTGTGAGTTCAATTTCCAGTACCGAAAAAAAAAAAAAAAAAAGAAAGAAAGAAAGAAATACAAATGACACCTTCAAATACACCTGAAAAACAAGAGAAAATGAAAAAATGATCCAACTGCCAGATTTTTTTCATTTTCATATGTGAAAATGAAGCCAGAATTAAGAAGCAGGGCCTGCATCATGTCATTACTAGATACCAAATATGCTGTCACAGCAAAGGGCACAGAATGAAGACTCCCTGGGAATCTAACCAATGCCCTGTGCCAACCTCTGGACAGCTCCTGTGTGTGTTCCCAGCTACTCCTCTCCCTCTTGACTGACACACTCCCTGGAAGTCTCCGGTGTAGGAGGCACAGCTCCTTAAGTGCAGGCTCATTTTCCGGCTGATTTATAGAGTAAGGCTGACTGCTACACTGAGGGTAATATGGGATCACTGACAGAGTGATTTCTACGACTCCCAGCCTGGCTGGTATAATAGGAAGAGGAAGGGACTCCGACTCTGACCACTGAATTTACTCATGGACTTACACATGTTCTTGTGCATCTATAAAGTAGAGGCCAAATGTCCTCCGTTTTTGTGCTCCTTAAAGAATCCCTCCAAAGTTTCCAGGAAAGACTTGTACATTGTAGATACATGTATATGATTTAACATAACTCTACGTTCTAACCTTTCATAAAGGTAAAAATGGACTAAGATGGATGATGAAGGATAACTTTAATGAGGAAAAGGAAGGAATGCTATCACCCAAGAAGCATTTATGGGTAGGGATAGAGATAATGCCAACCTCAGAGCCACGCGTCGTACAGTATCTGTGCTCTGCTGCTGGAAGTCCTTGACCCTTCTCCTCCTGCCAAACAGTCCACCAGCTTTGTTCCCCAAACTGCTGGTAGGAGTTGTCTCCTCATCCTAGGGAACCCAGAACTACCATTCCCATTGGCCAAACTGTGTTCCAAAACCATGATCCAAAGAGCAATCGCTCCTGCAGATCTGTAGCCATAGGACAATGAGTTTTGGAAAAGTTGCAGGCAAAGCGCTATTTTGAATAGTAGCGACACTGTTCCAACATTAATGACACGAAATTCTACTCTAACAAAATTTATTTAGCCTTCCTTCTCCCATTTCTCAGATCTGTTTGACCCCTTACTCTTTTTCACATGGAACACACGTACGAAATGCCCTGAAGGGACCATACTTCGGAACCGCGGTGATGGGGAGGCCCCTGCTTCCTTGCATTCTCTTTCTTGGCTGCCCAGGGCAGGCACTGTGACCACTCTGACTGTCCAAAGTGCCAAGTGAGATGCTCATTCCATACCTGGAGCATAGCTACATAATCTTCAGGGCCGCTCAATGTAGTATGAGAGTACGGGGCCCTTTGTTTAAATGTTATTAGCCATGACATAGATAGTCCTAGCTCAGCCAAAAACCAAGCATGGGCTCTTCCTTGGCCTGAGCCCTGTGTGATCTCCACAGCTGCAAGTGATAGAGCCAGGCTGCCCATACCTACCCACCACCCCTCACCTTTCCAGCCACAGACTAAACAAGAAAATGACTTTACTGAAGTAATTTTGTGAGTTGACAATAATTATATTAATGGAGAAAAGGCCTTACCAGTAATAGAGGAAGGGATTTAGTTGACAATGCACAGAAAACAAACCAGGAAAAAAAAAAAAAAACACCTTGTTTAAATCATGAGCTTATTTTTAAAAGAGAATATTTTCTAAATGAAGGTTGGGAAAAGTGACACAGTTTGAAATCATCTTGAGGACAAAAGAATGAGTTTAGAATAAAATGTGTTTAGGCTAAAAAAAGAAAGCTTGGAGGTCAAAAAAGAGTCGAGACTTTATTTAGCTGTGACAGACTTGGAGCTAGGTCTTGAGCTCATTCCTAATGTCTGAGTAGGATTTCATGAAGACTAGAGGTTGGGCCACCATAGACAAGGGACCTGTGTATCAAGCAGCAGGGAACTTTTCTTGGTAAAATTCCCTTGCCACATACAAGGTGCTTTTTCCCTTTTCAATGCAAAAATCTTGAAAGCAGACAAAAGAAAAAAAAGAAATGTTGCATACAAAGGAACAAATATGGGAATCACAGCCAAAATTACAGCCAAGTTCCTTGTCAAAAACCACATAAACCAAAAGACAAAGAAATAACACCTTGAAAGTGCTGGAAGACAAAAGGTGCCAACCAAAATTCTACACCCAGCAAGAGCAACTTTCAAAAACTGAAGGAAAAGGCAGGTATGGTAGCACACATAGTGTAATCCTAGCACTCTGGGAGGTTGGGGCAGGAGGATGGAGAGTTAAACCCCAGTGTGGGCAACTTAGAGACTTAGCAAGACCCTGCCTCAAAATTTTTAAAAAACTAACTTTAAAAATGCTAGGGATATAGCCAGTGTGAAGGCCTTGAGTTCAACCCACAGTGCCCCAAAGACAAATGGGGTGGGAGTGGGTGAAGAGAGACTTTCTCAAAACTGAGAATGTAGCTCAGCAGTAGACAGCTTGCCTAACAGAACAAGGCCCTGAGTTTGATACCTAGGAATGAAAAAAAAAAATCTTCTTAAATATTAATGGACATTCTTCAGGCAGAGAGAAGGAATGTGATAGTTTGCTTAGGCTTCAGTGACAAAATATTATGAACTAAATGGCTTAAACAGCAAAAATTTATTTTCCCACAGTTCTGAAGTCTAGAAGATCTTGATCAGGCTCCCAGCACATCCAGAATTTAGTGAGGTATCTCTTCCTTGCTTGTAGATGGACATTTTTAAATTGAGTCCTTACAAGGTAGAAAGGAGAGCAACCTTTTGAGCATCTCTTATTATGGGGTAGTTTACTACCCCATCAGACCAGGGCCCTATGCTCTTAAGCTAATTGATATTTAAAGGACTCATCTATAAATACTATCAGATAGGTAGCTGGGTCTCAACAGATGAATTTGGGAGAAACATGAACATCATTTATTCCATAATATCAGACTAAAACTTGGATCCATGCCCCCTAAAAAGCATTGAAAATGAAATTCATTAAATTCTGACAGAGTAACAGTATTTCCTATTTTTTCCAGTGCCATATATCCAACAATTGGAAAAGTATCTGGGTAGTTCAATACATATTTCTCTTCTTTAATTCTTATAGTGTCTTTTTATCAGTACACATTAATTATACAGAATAATGGGTTTCATTCTGGCATCCTCATATAGCATACTTTGATCATGCTCCTCTTAGATCACTTTCCCTATCCTCCCCTAAATACGTCTAAATGAGTGAATGAATGACTTAATAAATGGATGCATGTCCAGTGAAATGATATGGATTTTGAAGAAAGCTAAATGATGATTGATAGTGCAATGTTAATGTTATAAGCTCATTTATGTGATCGGTTTTATACTAGGTCCTATAAAAATTCATTTTAAATGCTCCAATAGCTTTACATTTAAAATCAGTGGGAGTCCATTCTTTTAGAGTCATTCTTTTAATAGTGAGACAACCTCTGTCTTATTATAACTGCCTTAACAATCCTGTAAAATAGCAGCAGAGTTTCATTTAACTATGAAAGTGGACATTAAGTTTTAGGAATAACGACCTAAATCTACACTACAAAAATGCTAAGAAAAGTACAAGCTTAAAATCTAAAGTAATTTAAAATGTAATACAAAATATCCATTAACAAGGCCAATCAACCTATTGTGAAACAAATCTTTAAATTGATTTATGTATGGGGAGACCAATTAGAAAAGGGCGCAGAGCACTTTCTAGAATTATAGAAAAATGTATCTTACGGGCATGTGAAGTACACATTATGAATTTGTCAAAACTACTCAACTACTCAAGACTTATGCCTTTTGTTGTATACAAATTTTACCCTCATAAAGACTATAAAGTAATACTGAACCCTAGGTTTGCCTTTGGCAGTTATAGGCTAAGAATTCTAAAACTAATCTCTGTGTATTCTGAGTCTGAGCACATAGTATCTGGGGATATTAGAAAGTAGGGTCTTTATGGCTGGAGACAGGAACTACAAATATGGGGAGTAGACTGCACCAGAACTCCTGCTGTGCTGAGTTGCAACTAAAGATACCAGAATTCTCTCACGATGTTTGCCATTTAGGTGGGTAGACACATGCAGGTATGGGGGGTGTTTCTTTAGCTGTGTACATGGAGATGTTTACTCTAAAAATAAATAGCACAAAGATAAATGAATGAATGAATGAGTGAATGAGTGAATAATGGCCTGATCTTGGTTTTTACATACCATTCTACACTGCAGGGAGGAGTGCAGTAGGAAGCTCTTCAGAAAAAGATTTATTTCAGGGGTGGGGTAAAAGAAGTATAATATAAGCATGGAAGGTCTTCACAGAAAGTAAGGAAGTATTCAAAACAATGAGTAGGATATGCCAGAAACCAGCTTGCAACCCTTCCCCCCTAACTTTTTTTATTAGTCCATATTTGTAGTACCTGATGACTGTACTTCTCACAGAGAGTTTGTGCACATACATAACACATCTTAATTCTTTTCTGTCCCCTTCCCCTCCCCTCTCCCTACTACCTCCAACTCTTGTTCCCCTTCCCACTAGAAAAGCTGTTTTGTTCTTTAATTCTCTTTTTTAATCTCTCCCATTTTTTGACTGGTTGTTTATTTTGGGGAGTTCAATTTTTCCTTAGTTCTTCATATATTCTAGATGTTAGTCCTCTGTCCAAGAGGTAGCTGGCAAAAATTTCTCCCATTCTGTAGGTTGTCTCTTTACTCTGTTGGTTGTTTCCTTTGCTGTGCAGATTTTTAATCTGGTATAGTCCTGTTCTCTTTTTTTAATAGCTTGGCTCAACTAAAATTTTCATATACACAGTTTACAAACTTAAATTGTAAGACTCACTAGATTTTAGCACGTTGACAAAGTTCTAGAACTGTGACTGCAATCAAACTTAGATCATTTTTGTTATCCAAAAATAAAACACCCTGTCCACTAGGTACCATCTCCCAGTCCCTTCTCATGCAATCTAGGCAACCACTGAAGTATTCTCTATCTTCATAGATTTTCCTATCCTGGAAATTCGTCTTTCCTTATTCAAAATAGAACATGCTCACAGCAACAACAAAGATCTTAACATATCAAAGAAATGGAAATTCTGTAAAGTGAGTTTTCACACCATGTTGGAATAAAAGTAGAAACCAACAGCAGAAACATACTTAGAACACAGTAACAGGCTTTTCTCCTTTTTTTCCCCATTAACTTTTTCAGGTAAGGGAAACCGCGTGATGTTCAAGCTTATATATCTGATTTGCTTCACTTAACGCTATGGTCTCAACATTATGCGTCCATTTTCCTACAAATGACTCGAGTGTAACTTTCTCTGTAGCACACAGTATTCCACTGCATATAAATACTACATTTTCTTAATCTAGTCATCTCTTGATGCATATAGGCTGTTTCCAATATTTAGTTAATATGCCGTAATAAACATGGGTATACATACATTAATGTTTTTAACTCTTTTTGGAAGATACCTACAAGGGGAATAGGTGGGTCAAATGGAATTTCTATTTTTAGTTTTTTGAGGAATCTCCCTACTGACTTCCATAGTGGGTGTATCAGTTTAAACTTCCACCAACAATGAAGAAGGGCTCCTGCTCCCCACAGTCTCACCAGCATTTGTTATTGGTTGATTTCTTGATGGCAGCTATTCTTTCTGAGGTGATATAGAATCTTAGCGTTGTTATAATTTGCATTTCTCAAATGGTCAGCAATGTTGAATATTTTTTAATGTATTTATCTGTCAATTGTATTTTCTCATTTGAGAAGTGTGTATTCATTTCAGATGTCCATTTTAACTGGGTTCTTAATTTTGAGGAGACTATATTTTTAGTCCTTTATATATTCTAGATATTAGCCTTTCATCTGAGAAGTAGCTGGTAAATTACTTTTCCATTCTGTAGGTTGACTCTTCACTCTGTTGGTGGTTTCCTTTGCTGTAAAAAAAAACTTTTTAGAGTCAGCTAGGGCTATATTACAAAGCTACAGTGATCAAAACAGCATGGTATTTACCAAAAAATCAGACTTGTAGCTCAATGGAACAGAATAGAAGACACAGAAATGACTCCAGGGGACCCAGTTACATAATCCTTGACAAAGGTGCCGAATACCATGGCTAGAGGAACAATAGCTGTATAACAAATGGTGCTGGGGAAACTGGCTATCCACATGTTGAAGGCTGAACATACACCCATATCTCTCATCATGCATGAAGCTAATAGAAATGGATGAAAGATCGCAACATTAGAACAGAAACTCTTAATCTGCTGGAAGATAAATAGGTAAAATTGGGAAGACATAGGTGTAGGCAAAGACTTTCTCAATAAAACCCCAACTGGACAAGAAATAATGCCAAGAATCAACAAATGGAATCACGTTACATTGAAAAGCTCTTGTGCAGCAAAGGAAACCACCAACAAAGTGAAGAGACAACTTAACAGCATGGAAAAAACACTTTTGGCCAGCTACTCCTCAGCCCACAGACTAACATCTAGAATATACAAGAACTTATTATCCCATTTGTTGACTCTTGCTGTTATTTTTTGCACAACTGGAGTTCTGTTCAAAAAGTCTTTACCTACACAAGTGACTTTAACGGTTTAACCTATTTTATCTTCTAGCAGGTTTCAGTTTTAATATCTGGGTTTTTGATCCATTTTTTATTTTTGATTAATACATAGTGAAAAATACAGGTCTAGCTGCAATCCTCTGCATGTGGATAGCCAGTTTTCCCAGCACTATTTGCTAAAGAGGTTATCTTTCTACCAATATATGTTTTGTTTTGTTTTGTTTTGCTTTACCAATATATGTTTTTGACTCCTTTGTCAAAGATCAGGTAGCTGAGTGTGTCTAGGGTTGTTTTGGCAACCTGTATTCTGTTCCAATTATCCACACATCTATTTTTGTGCCGATATCATGCCGTTTTGATCATTGTGACTTTGTAGCACAATTTGAAGACAAGTATTGTGGTGCCTCCTGTTTTGCTCCACTCTTTGTTATGTAACATCAAATCACTTATCATCTCTGATTTTTCTTCACTAAAATGGAACAAAATATCATCCAGTCAGGCGGGAAAAAAATGGAAAAAGAATCATGATGTGTTATGTACATGTACCAACTCCTCCTGAAGAATGCAATCATTGTGTACTGCAAACGTGCACTAATAATGAAAAATACTATCTAGTTAAGTTCAGCAACGAAGAAAAATATAAAACTCATGGAGTAGGTATGCAGGAAGGTACCAATCTTTCTGATGGGAATGTCTGTGCATGATCATATTTAATCTTCACCATCACCCTGAGTAAAGTATAATCATCCTCACTTTTATATTTTAGAAAGTAGAGCCATAACAGTTCAACACAGCACACAGTCTGTAAGTAACCCTAGAGCTGAAGCCTGCTCTGACAGATTACAAAGTCCACACTCAGTTTGCTGAGCCATATTATCTACAGGCAAAATGTACAGGAACAGAAAAGAGAATAATGATGTGGCCTCTGTATCAAACTAGAGCTAAAGTGACCCTGCAGCTAATGGTTCAAAGAACAGTCATTGATCTTCGCCTATGTTTTGAGGATTTCATTTACATCTTCTTAATAAATGATAGAATAACTTGAAATGACATTTTCATTATTACCTCAGACCATGATGCCAAAGGACTGCTAGTGACGTGTCAATTATAAGCTGTTACAGTTATGAGTCTTTGCCCATCTATCATCTCCCCCTGCTGGTACCCACATCACTACTAGCACTGGCATTATTAAGGAACATCTAGACATCTTCGTTATCAAAGTTCATCTTATTTTGCTTTTAAAGCACATTACACAGGTTAAGGTTGGGGGCCTTAAAAAGCCGTCAACCAAAAATTGCATAGTACATTTCAACTCCTGCACTTGAGTGGAATGTTAATCCTGTCATTTCACAGATGAAAGAACTCTGGCTCAGTTATGCCCAGCATTTCTGAACGCTTCATGCCCGTAGCTCTCTGAGACTCAAAACTGGAAATCATTAGCCAGTGTAAACAATCGTGATTGCTGCCATAGTAGATGAGAGAGAGAAAAACTAACAAAAATGGTTCACAAACTATCTAGGCCTGTTTTATTCAGTTTTATAAATTGGCTCCAAACCCACAGACTGAGCCTGTAAGGACACAGAAATCAGGCTAGTTGCAAAAATAAAAATCACCACAGGAAGAAATATTTAAAGTATATTTAAAACATTGACCCGTACATCCCAATCATTAGTTGCACACAACAGAACCCAAATAAATGTTGAAGAAAGAAGGGAGAGAGGAAAGGAAGGGGTGGTGATTTCTAAGGTTGTCTATGGTTAGCAGCCAATGCATTGCTTCTAACCCTCAGAAGAGTAAAAAGAAATGGTGCAAGTTTGCTGATTCCAGTGCTGTAAGGCTTAACTAGTCTGTAGTCTTGGCATGTGTCACAGATTACATTTGTTACCAAATTTGAATTCATCAATAAAATCACTGAAAATTACAAAATACATTGTACTCTTAACAATTCTCAGCTGTTTAGTCCACTTTTTTTTTTCCAAAAGCAATACTCAAACTTGGTTGAATTCAACCAAAATAATGGAGGAAGCGGTGTCTGCTCTGCCAAGAGCAATGTGGCTGCTACGCTGAGGTCATGACTTTAAATGCTTGGTTTGAAGCCGGGAAAGTCAGTAGTGGCCTTGCCTGGAGCTGTGTATTATGCACTGTAAGTGCTATGAATACTACTGTTATTGTTCAGTATTACTCAATAGACCCAGAGGTCCCCTCCAAAGCCTTATGGGTTAGTCCACAGATGAGTATATAGCTTCATGTGACTTGGGAGGTGAAGCCTCATTGGAACAGGTAGGTCTCTGGGAGTGTGGCCTGGGAGGATCTATCTCCCTTGCTCCTCCCTTGATTTCTCTTTGTTTTTTCTGTCATTCTATAAGTAGGCCTCCTCTACCATGCCTCTCTGCCACGCCACCCTGCCTTGGAGCCAGCTGACTATGGACTGAACCTCCACAAACTGTGAGCCAAATAAAACCTTTCCTTCTTTAAGTTGTGAGTGTCAGGCACTGTGTCTCTGTAGTGAGAACATAACTAAGACAATAAGGCCCCAGCCACATCATGAAAAGACCCTGGTTCATCCAAGGTACACAGACAGTCATCACTAAGCCAGTGCAGGGCAAGCTCTTGTAGGCAGATAGGTACAAAGGGTAAGGGGATTAGAGCCAAACACAACCTTCCACCCTGGGAACAAAGAAACTCTCCTCTTCATTTATACTTATTGAAGCAGAGGGCATGGAACCCCCTCAAGATAAGAAGCATGGGAAAATTAAGGGGACCCAAATAAATAAAGTTTCCCTCTTCAATCATACATATAAAAGAGGAAGGCAGAAAATTCCATGATAGGCAGCTAAGTTAAATAGAAATTAATACACAGTCAAAGGGGGACTGGGCTCTCAGAGAAGTCAGCAGAAAGAATAAAGACATCAGATCTGTAGGTAGAGGTGCATCTGAAGAGCAGGTCTCCAGATAAAGTGGAATGACAGAGCCTACAGGCCTCCCTGAGGGATAGGCAATAACTTGAGATTATACTATAATCAGTATCTGCTGGTTCAGTAAAGTCCAGATAGACATCAGTAGCCCCGGTGGGTAACCAGAGCATCCATACTCGTCCCTTCCCAAAAATGCCTTTGTTCTTTCCATGCACCCTTAATATGTGACCAGCTTCCCCATTGAATCGGTATCGGCTAAACAGCTGTACTTGTAATCCTATAGGTCAATTGTAGTTTGACACATTGTTATGGTTGATACATTGTGTCAACTTGGGGAATCTAGAGGTTTGGCTAAGAGACTCAGCAGTTTGCCTCTTGGGGTAAAAAGGACATGCCCTCACCCTTCTGCGATGTTGTTTATTGTGTTAATTTGAGAAGTTTAAAAGGTTAACTATACAACTCAAAAGGGGTCCAGGGTGCTTACTTTATATTCATCCTGAGCCTGTGCAAGAGGCAGGCATGCAGAGGGTGTGGGTGTGGAGAACCACCCCCACTGCCCCAGAGCGGGTAAACTATATAAAAAAAGAAATTGAGGAAGGACTGGCTGCTGGTTCTTCAGAGGAGCTCCAGTCTTTGCCTTCAGCTCGGTCGTCTCCTGGCTTCTGATGCAGACTGTTGGGCTTCCGTCTGGGACTCTTCAGCCTTCTGGTGTTGGCTCTCCGGCCTTCATCATATATTCTTCAGCATTCCGTCGCAGACCTATCATCCTTTTGATGGACTTGCAAGGACACTGCAGTGAGCTCCAGGCCCGGGGCTGGGCTCTTCAATCTCCAGCGTGCAGCCACCCTCTGCACGCTTCCTCATCCAACTCTGTAGCTGACCATTATAAGCCAAACTTGTAATTCCTTGTACATTTGTTTATCTTGTATTATATCTGTTCCTCTAGTAAACCCTAACCAAGACACACATGTTGTACCCACCTTGTGACTTTGCTGGATAAATTACTCCTGACAAAGAGCTTCAGTGGCAACCCAATTCTGGGACTCTTCCTGTCTCTCAGGAGCAGAGACATTCTCCAATAAACTATTCCCTACTATCCCTGTTCCCCAATCACCTTTTCCTACTCTTTATCTCCTTT
>NW_004955857.1:0-1754 GCF_000276665.1 Chinchilla lanigera
AAGAAAGATAAAGAGTAAGTAAAGGAACACTCAGAGAACCAGGAGTGCTGTGTCCTGAATGTTCCTCAAAAGCCTCAGCGTTCAGAGGCTGGGCCTTGGGACAGTAACTGCATTACAGTGGGCAGAACAGGCAAGGATGGAAAGTCCAGGCCCAAGAGGGAGGCAGCTTCACCCAGTGAAGGTCAGGATAAGGTGGATTGCCAATGTCAGGGCCCGAAAAAGGGCCCTGGATGGAGGCATGAGGGCTAGGCCATGGCTCTGAGGGTCTCATACACAAGGATCCCCTATGAACACTGGTGCTATCTTCTGACCCACTAAACCCAAGAATGTGCCGAATGAGGTGAGAGAAAAAACCCTGCTATCAAGCCTCTCACTGTACCTCTTCTGAGGACTGTCTTCATTCTGATGTTTAGAAAAAGCTTCAAATAACGGTGACTCCCAAAGGACATTTGCAGCTTTTCCTGAGATTCCTTTTTTATTGCTTTTATTATTGTGTGCTTCAGTTTTGCAGACAGGGGCTCTCTATGCTGTCAGACTGGCCTTGAACTTTTGGGAAATCTCCAATATTTTGTTAATGGCAATACATTTCAAAATTGAGAAGCAGTGTACGGTGTGTTTGAAAACATAAAACGGGGCAAAACTGACTCCAGAAGAAGTTAAAAAAGCTGAGTAGTCTTATCTAACCATCTCCCAAATTTCTCGTGTGTGTTAGTTTCCTCATGTCACCATATGGGTGAGCATGTAGCTTCTAAAGTGGAAAGGTTTATTTTGTCCACCGTTCTAGAGGATCAAGTCCAAGATTAGCCAAACTCTTGCTTTGGGCCTCTGCTGAGCATGCATAATGGCAGTGCCATGAAGCACAGGGTGGAACAAACTGCTCATCTCATGACGTAAAAGCAAAATGGAAACAAAAAGAGTTTGGATCTTCCCATCCCCTTCAGCAGCAGCCCATGACCTGAAGCCCTACCTGATCACATCTCCATAGCGCCACCTGGGGACCCAGCCATCAATACAGAGGCCTTTCAGGGGCAGTCTTAGTTACTTTTCTCAAGGCTTAAATGAGACACCAGACACCCACAAGTTAAAGGAGCAAAGTTTATTTGTAGAGGTTTCAGTGCACTGTTGGCTGACTCCAAGGGACGAAGCATCTGCAGAGAGCTATCAGAGAGGAGACACCATCCATGGAAGAAGGTAGCAAAGAAACCAGGCATGAGACAAGCTCTTTTCTGTTCCTTATATCTTATTCAGGCCACTTACAGTGTGGAGGATTCACATCCTTTGTCCTAGTACCCTCAGTCTTAGCATTGCAACATGAATCAACTCTAGTGTCACATACCCTAATCCAGCCACCTCTGCATAACCCATGCCGCCACTGCTGCAATAGGCACTGGAAGGACATCTAGACACAACCCATAACATCCCTCAACTGCCCTGCCAAGGACTCACGCACATCCCTTTATGCAAAGGATATTTACTCCATATCTGAGAGTTACCCAAATCCTATCAGGTTCACCATTGCTGAAAAGTCCAGCTCCAAAGACTGCTCTGAGACTTAATGTGAATTCTTAGCTGAAAACCCTTCTACACTTCAAAATGAAGTGAAACACATGCAATAATCAATGCCATCAGACAGACATTGCCATTCCAAAGCTGACAAACACTGGTATAGGATGGAACAGGACCCAAGCAATACCAACATCTAAAAGAACATGTATTAAATCCCAGAGGACTACTTGCAGCATTCTCAGCAATCC
>NW_004955857.1:1854-3542 GCF_000276665.1 Chinchilla lanigera
ATTGCAAACATATACCAATAAAAAAATTAGTGAGCTGAAAACACGGTTGGAAGAGAGACAGATATCAAAACTTAAAACTATGCACAATAAAAACTGCAAAATCTCCAGGCACAAATGAATACACATTTGGCAAGGATATGCATCAGTGGTGCAAGCGATTGCCCGGCAGGAGCAAGGTCCTGAGTTAAATTCCTGATACCAAAGAAAAAATGAGTATGCATTAGAATGGCACACACTCACATTTGCCCAGGCGTTTGTGCACACTATGTCTACCCTCGCACATCAACTTCTGCTATGTCAAACAGCAGAATCCATGTGCTTGGCTGTGGGAAATAGAGCTGGGACATCATGTTGGCCTTGCTTTGAGTAAAGAAGATAATACATTTGGAGATTCTCACACAAACAATGCTCATACTTCCCTTTCTCCTGCCTTTGCTCTGCAGGATGTCACAGAGCAGGATGAACTGTGTGACAGCTGCTCATTCCTGGGACTGTGGGGACACAGATGTGAGACCAAAAGTTCGACAACAGGGTAGAGAGGCAGAGGGAGGCAGGAGGAACATTCCAGTCACTTTTGAAAATTCCAGCCAAGGACAGAGGAGGGGAACGCAGCTACTGAGGGAGGCAGAGGGAGAGAGAGACAGACACAGGCACCAGCAGACATGTAGAAGCCCTGCACAGGGTATGGCCAAGCTCAACAAAGAGGAACCAAGAAGGGATGTAACCAAGGCAGGGAGAGTGAAGAGTGAGGTAGAGCTCAGGGAGGGAGGCTGAGACCTCAGGCCAGGATGGGACACATGGGGCACGAGCGTCGAAGACCTCCCCTCTGGTGGGGTTAGGCATCCTCAGGCACGTGTCCAGCATGACTTTCCCATACCGGGGACGGAGGACACAGTAGAACGATGAGAGAGTGCAGCAGACTTCCATCCAGACTCCTTGAGGTAGACCTTCAGGGGCGTATACAGGTGCCCAGCTCTAGACCAGTCAGAGAAAGGAGAAGCCCCTGCCTCTCCCCTTTCTCCCCTGATGCCCAGAGAAGGGCATGACCAACAGCTGTCCTACTATGCTCCCTTGTTGCCCTGTGCTCCTCCTTGGTGCCCCTGGGTGCACCGAGACCGCCTGCTTCCGTGTCCTGCTGTCAGTTCTAATGTTACTTCATAGCTGCTCTCTGGGCCAGCCTGACACGAGATGCCAGTTGGTTGTCACCCACAGTGCCACTCTCCCAATCCCACCTCCCCCAAAGAAGTGGCCAGGGAACACCTACTAGTATGGAAGGGGTCAGGAAGAGTGGAGGCCTGTTGTACACTGTTCTCAGTAAGTTTTAACCCACATCCTAATTAATTCTGTTTGTTCTGTTTCCCTGTCATAACTAAGTTATCCTTCAAATGGATGTATTATTAACCAAAGCAAAGAGCTGAAAATGGAGGTGAACTATAGCGTAACATGGACTATTAACATGGAACATTCTCCTAACATGGACTTTAATATGTCATGTGGAATCTCTCCTGCCCTATCAGGATGATGGGGATGAGTGGAACACCCACCCTGGCGCTGGTAGCCTGCTTAGAGTATAAGGGAGGGAAAGAGGCATGCTCTTGCTCTTCCCTTTTGCTCTGGTTCCTTTTGCTGTTTTCCACTGCTGGGAACTCTTGCCCTCTGCCACATGGCACTCTGCCCCAGAGCCAGCT
>NW_004955857.1:7262-8239 GCF_000276665.1 Chinchilla lanigera
CTTCCTTTCTGACCAAAATCGAAACATTTTCCATCATTCTGCTGGGCTCATTTGTTGAGAACCATGATTATAAATTGGGCATAGGGGACAGGCAAGCTTGCCCTTGTCCTGCCCTTTTAGCTTGTTTGCAATGTGGAATCTGCCCACTCCCCTTTTCTGGACACACATGGAAAACTTCCAGCTAATGAGTGCTGTGGGGTACTGGGCAAGAAAGCACCTGTTAAGATGATAAGGCCCCTAGGGAAACTGTAGTTTCCTTATTGGCCCTCTGTATCAACCTTGTGCTCCTCCTTGTACTTGTCCTTGTCCTTATCCTTGCAAGCATGTCTTGATTTTCCTAGCCCACGGTAGCCACCATTACTGTTGCCAGAAACACCCACTGCCCTTTCCCCATTCTCCTCAGCCAGATGTAATGAATAAATAGGAAAAGTCTTGGTGCTTTGTGAACTTCTGTTCCTTGAAAGCAACTGGTCATCCCACATCCCTGCTATGCACACCTCCATTTTGTCTTTTGCTCTTTCGTTCCTTTCCTAGCTTGCACTGTAAACAGGACAGGAGACCAAAATCCACTGCAGGGGTCTCCACTACTCTTTGCTCTTGATTCTCAATACAAAGCTGGCTGAAAGTCCCCAAATGTAGCCATGCCATGGCCTCGACATTACACTGCCTTGACATATCTTCTACAAATTAATTAGTCTGCTGGCCTAAATCTCAGATTCAGGGAAAGTATCTGGACACAAGGAAGTTATACTTATAGAATTAACACTAGAATTACAGGACTATTTAGAAGCAAAAAACAGTTTCCTTTCCATATGACTCTCATGAGACTTAGAAGACCAAACACTTGAAAGCTGGGTCAGGGGATGTAGCTCAGTAGTAGATCTCTTGCCGACCATGCACAAGTCATCAAGAACAAAAAAATTACCTTAGCAAGATGGGTAATACCATGAGAGGAAAAACAAAAACCTACAAGAAAA
>NW_004955857.1:9305-10911 GCF_000276665.1 Chinchilla lanigera
GGCACTGAATTAATTTACAGTTACACTAGAGTCACCATGAACCCAGTCTCTTGCCCCATCAGATGTCGGAGACCTGGCATGTACTATGGGATCATAGTATTTGCATAGGCAAAACTTCACATTGAAGGAAATGACAAACATGCCTCTGATGCAGACAATATGTGTTTTCTCCTGAGAGCCTGTGACACTTTCGTCACAGGTAATATTTATAGGAACCCTCAGTTGGAGCCTGAAGGGCTTCAAATGAGGACCAGAATACCAGACTGTCTCAAATTGCCTGCTCCAAGGTATAACTATTGACACAACACAGCTACTCCCTTGACATAGACAGAGTGCATGCAGACCTAAAGAAAGCTGGCCTGGGAAGCTTGCTGTGATGTCCCTGACGTCCGCTCTTTTGCTCAGACTCCAGTAAACAGTCCTTTCTTGAACTTGTGTGTTGCTTTCTTGCATTACTTCAATAAACTCTTCACTTTGCCACACTCTTGGCTTTGTTGACTTCTTTTACTACACTGGCTACTAGCATTCCTAAAGCTTCATTTCAGAGCAAATTACTCTTCTTGGAAAATGCACCTTCATACAGAAATACATGATGTTGGGCTTGTAGCCTACTACCTGATACTACCTGCAAGAAGCAAGTGCATAGAAGAACTGAATGAGACAGGGAAGGCGTGGAGACATTTAGCGTGCAACCTAGGGTGTGTCTTCAACGACCTGAGGTAGGAATAATGACAATCTGGGTCTCCATTGGCCACAAATCATACCCCTGAGTATATGTGGAAAAACACTAACTTATGCCATATACATGATCTATGTGTTATAAGGCTTAGCCTACACAGAAAATATACATGTAATGTTCACGAGAGTCTGTTCCATTGTACCACTGAAATGACCCCACATACCAAACCATTAAATGCAATGGAATATTCAGGAACAGTCATAAAAAGGTTGAAACTCTGAACATGGATCAGTGACCAAGAAAATATGATGTTAAGTGAAAAAATTCAGCCATGAAAAGCCACATGTTGTAGATTCCATCAATATGGACTATGCAGAATAGTCAACTCCAGGGGGACAGCAGATTCTTGATTTCGAGGCACTAGGTTGAGGGGAGAATGGTGTGTGAATACTGATCTGAAGGGGATTTCTTTATGGGTGACTAAACTGTTGTGAAATGAACAGTGACAATGATCGTACCACATCGTAAACATAATAAACATCACTGGTAGTAAGTACTGTAGTATGTATGTTATGACAATTTTTAACAGAATGAGGTTATAAAAGGTTTAAATAGCAGTATTAACATATCCACATAAATTCTATACGTATACATGTGAAACTAACCAACACAGATACTCTTCATGGTAAAAAATGTCCACATCTCTATGAAAGGAGTAGGTGACATCAAGATGAAGGCATGTCCAAAGCTTTGCTATCTATCTGAGAGTGTTCTCACCTCATCATTTAGAACCCAGGAGCATTCCCAGTCTCTCATTTAGTGTTGTTTTCCAGATGCAGCCTACAGCATGCAGTCTGGGGTTGGATTTTCTGAGCCTCAACCTGGAGCCCAGACTGGGGCATCAGGAGCCTATAGCCTGAGGCTCTC
>NW_004955857.1:11335-13386 GCF_000276665.1 Chinchilla lanigera
AAATGGTCAAGAGAGGAACTGTTGTACTCAGAATAAAGCACAGCTACAGTGGATACATGTGAAAGATAGAAAGGGACATGAAAGATTTATCATACATACACAGTTGCATGGTATATTGTGCATTAAAGTTTGAAAAACAAGAGTGAGAGAAGAAAGCAAAGAGAGAGAATTAGAGGAGTGTGAACAAATTTGACCTAGAATTCACAAGATGCTTTCACGAATGAACAGAAAATCTGAATAAAAGTGACAATATTACATTGAAAATTAAAAATATCCATGTAAAAGTATGAGCTTAAAGTCTGAAAAACTGAAAAGACACATGGTCAAAGCTGAAGGGTATATTGCTGAAAAGCAAGATGTGCCATAAGAAATTACTCACAGAGAGAAAAAGGAGAGAGAGAAAAGGAGAAGCTGATGCTACAGGGGATTTCTAGAGATACTTGGGAAGCAGAAAGAGAGACACATGGAGACCACAGGGGCCGGGACACACAAAACGCTCAGCCTTTAATCTGTGACTCAACAAAAGCATGATCCATGTGTTCTTCAGGGATAGTTTAGGATTTCAAAATGGCTTATACTAACACGGACGACTCCCCATTCGGGCCTCCAGAAGTGCAACAGATACCAAAAAGGAATTCAAAGCTCAATCTCTGCTCTGTGAGACTCTCAGTCATGCCCTTCTCACCTATGCAAAGAGGTACGTCCCTCAGTCAGAGCACAGCTGTCAAAAAGTTCACAGAACAAGTTTTCTTAGCCCTAAATTTACCCAGCTTAGCACATACCCCTTAAAAGCTTAGGACACCAGGATAAGACATTTTCCAGGATGTCAGCTATACTGAGAAAATCTCCAGTCCCCTAAAGTTAAGGTTGCCATGGTTAACAGCCTCCTCTGACTGGGACCACCCTAAGAGAAGACAATCATCCCATGCAAACCAACCTGTCCCTCATGTCACGCTCTTTCAGCCTGCCTGAAGAAGCCGTGATTGAGATCTGGATCAGCAGGACCCCAGCACGTACCACCCCCATGTGCCAGAATGATACAGATCTTCAGACCTGCAGCCACTGGCCTTCCTCCAGGGGAAGCCTCTGCCCAGGCTCCTCCTACTCTCCTTTGTCAGAAGACCCATTTGATGTTTGCCAGTATCTCATGCTAACAGCCTCACAATATTCTGTCACTCATGACTGAAGCCCTTCCCCACACATTCATGCTGTGGTTTTAGTTCTATTTCCATCATGACCACAAGAAGGACACACTGCAACAGGTACCAGGGGGTGGAGGGATCAGCCCTGTAAAGGGAAAAGTCCACAGAGGAAAAAAGAGCAGACACCCAGGGTAAAACGGCAGGCAAATGTGACCATAGGAGGCTAATGAATGCAGTGTATGATATTAAAGTACAACTACATGTACTAGACCATGGGATCCCAACATAATGAGTAGATATTACAGGGAAAAATAAGAAAAAAATTTCCTTATCTCCTCACAGTGAGCGGTTAAGGCTGGTGCCTGTCATCTCATGCTGTCCCCTTATCTCTAAAGCAAGTCCCCACACTGAGCAGTGACAACAGGAGCATATTTGAATGATGAGGAGACGCTCACGGAGCACAGACAGATGGGTCAAGGTCAGGACCTTGGTCCTTCCCCATCCTCAAGGGGTAACAGGGCTGCAGATCGGGTTAGGAGCCAGTCGTGTCCACGTGATGGGGCCTCTGAAACACTCGTTGTCCTCAGAAGAGAGAAGGCCCAGCCCTGCTCTGTGGCGGCACCAGCTGCAGCCTGTGTGGAAACACTCCCCAAATACTTGACTTCATCACTGGGCTCTCAGCTATACCTTTTCAACTTCCCTTCATTAATCAATACACCAGAGAGTACTAGGGTCTCCCAAGGTTCTGGGAGCCAGGCTTATAAATGCCTAGACGTGGGATGTGGAAGCAGATTTATGGCAGGTGGGTCAGAAGGGCAGGTGACTATGGGGGCTTGTGATCAATCTGCCAGGCTGGGCTGCTGTTGAGGCCCTGAGCCCTCAGCCTGAGGGATCCAGGTGACATCCTTT
>NW_004955857.1:13746-15102 GCF_000276665.1 Chinchilla lanigera
AGGATCTCAAGTTGGAGCCCAGCACGGGCAACCTGAGGAAGTCATGTGACTCTGCCTCAAAATAAAATTTTAAAAAATGCTTTTCGATGGAGCTCAGCGAGAAGATGCTGCAGTCCATCCCCAGGACCACACACACAGAGACACAGATTGCCTTGATTTCATGTACATTTGCTTCATTTAATGCAGACTTAAAGCACAGTTGCAAAAGGAAGGAATCCAAAGCAGAAGGTCCATGACACAGAGCCTAAGGGTACCAAAGAGCAGTTCAGAGGAGGAATCAGAATTGAGAGACAGAGAGGTTGGGAGACCAGACAGAGGTTGTCATTCTTTCGTGGCCCAAACCCGTACTCCCCTCCATCCTCAGGGCCCAGGACCCTGCTCCCTGTACCCAGATCTGATAAGAAACCGGACAGCCAGAGGCGCTGTGCCCACTATAGATTTCAGCCTTCAGGCTCTAATGTTCCAGCAGCCTCAGGGCAGGCCAGCCCCCATCTCAATCCTTATAAGACCTACAAAGGCTCTGAGAGTCAGCAGCTCGAAGATCACAGCCCCACACAGGACAACCCAGACCTGAACCCCAGGAGCTGAAACCAGGTGAACAACCCTGTGTTCTCCCAGCACAAGGCTTGCTCTGTGCTTCCCATGCTTTGAGTTCCAGCTTCTTTCTCATCTCTGTTCCTCTGAGTGTGTGTCTCGTCTCTGCCTTAATCCATCGCATTGACTCAGTGTACAGCTAGGATTTTGAGATCCTCCTACCTCCAGAGCACTGGGATTACAGGCAGAGCCACCGCACCCAGTCGCAGTGAGGATTTAAGAACACAGACTCTAGTGCCCTCTTCACTTGTTACTCAGCCTATCTGGGTCTGCACCCTCCATGGACTACAGATACTATCAGGACCTGGCACCTGACATGGCTGTGAAAGTGAGTCACCACATGCCTTATCTTAGTGCAATGCCTGGCACAGGGCAGCACCCTGAAACTGTGCTGACAGCACCTTAATTTCCATGTCAGTCTCCTTCAGCTATGTGCGACATCTGTGTCTGGGCCCATCTTCCTTCCTCCAGGGTTCAGCATCACTCTTGGCATCTCTATCTCTGTCTGTAACTGTCTCTCATTCCTCAGTCTCTCTGCCTCCTCTGTCCTCACAGGTAGAGCTCACACTGTCTTCTCCCAGGACCTGGATGAAGACTGGACCTTTTCGTTGTCCCTACTGGGGAGAGGGACAGCAACTGGTACAGGGTGCAGAACACCCTTGTGTACACAGGGCCGGGCTTAGCAGAAAAGCTCACCAGCCACCAGTCATCAGTAGGCAGAGGGGTGGCGCTGTGACACTGTGTAATGAGGGTGTTCTGGGT
>NW_004955857.1:17782-18649 GCF_000276665.1 Chinchilla lanigera
TACTCCGTGATGCACCCACAATACATCAGACCTAAGACTGGTAGTGACCTCATGCTCATCAAGTTGAACACACCAGTTGTGGAATCAGACACCATTCGGACCATCCCCATCACGTCCCAATGTGCAACACCTGGATCCAGGTGCCAGATCGCTGGCTGGGGTCTGCTATTTAATGGTGAGTATTGTTCTTCCTGTCTTGGAACTCTCTGATACCTGTGGTGGCTCTGCCCAGGAGTGTTTCTGACCATGTGTTCTTTCCTTCAGGCTACTACCCTTTGGATCTGAAGTGTGCGATTGTTCCTGTGCTTTCAGAGGAGAATTGCAGACGCCTGCTTCAAAAATTCTACCATGACAGTATGTTCTGTGCTGGTGGTGAGGGCCGCAAGGATGCTTGCTACGTAAGAGACTGGGACAGGGTGGCAGGGGTTTACATTGATGTGAGGCTTAAAACCCACAAAGGGCACAAGGTCATGCAGGAATGAGGGAGACTTAGAAGGCCACGGGGAGACACAGGTGCAAAGAGAAACAGAGAAGGAACTGGAAGGGTGAGAAGGAAACAAGGAGACACGGGGTAAAGCAGCCGCAGAGACAGGCAAGGAGAACCAGAGGGAAGTAAGCAACCTGCAGAGAGCCACAGAGTCAAGATGTTGAGAGGCGGGATGGAGAGATGATTGGGAGGGACACCTGGAAGGTCCCAGGAGAATGAACACAGCTGTGAGAACAGACTGGTTCACTACATTCAGGAACCTCAGGGCCTTGCACAACTCCATCCTCAACTCCAAGGGCTCTAGAGGCCCCACGTCCATGCCCAGTCTCAGCCTCCAGTTCAAACTCAGGCAAGGCTGGAAAAGGAGATGCACGTGGGGG
>NW_004955857.1:19914-20742 GCF_000276665.1 Chinchilla lanigera
AGAAGGGAGGAGATGGGGAAGCAAATGATGGTCATGGGAGAGAAAGAGAAAGAAGGTGAAAAATCACACACACACACACACACACACACACACACACACACACACACACGTGCCAACTCCACAATTGAAATGCAATTATTTCCATTGCAAACGTATACCAATAAAAAATTACTGAGCTGGAAACATGATTGGAAAAGAGACAGATGGCAAAAGCTTAAAACTATGCAAACTGAAAAGTATAAGATATCCTGGCACAAATGAATACACAATTGCCAGGGACATAGATCAGTGGTGCAAGCACCTGCCTGGCAAGAGCAAGGTCCTCAGTTCAATTTCGGATACCAAAAAATAAAAAAATAATTAAAAAATGAATACACATGAGAATAGCACAGATCTACAGTTGCCCAGTCATTCATACACATGTATCTGCACACTTGCACATCAACCTCTGTGATGTCAAACCGCAGAATCCATGCACTTGGCTGTGGAAAATTGAGCTGCGGCATGATAGTGGCCATGCGCTGAGTAAGAGAAGGTAATACATTTGGAGATTTCGACTCAAACAATGCCCATACTTTCCTTTCTCCTCCCTTTGCTCCCCAGGACACCACAGACCAGGATGAGCTGTGTGACAAGATGCTCATTCTTGGGCCTGTGGGGACAGAGATGTGAGACAAAAAGTTCCACAGCAGGGTGGAGAAGGAGGCAGGAGGAACATTCCAACCAGTTTTGAAAAGTGCGGGCAAAGACAGAGGAGGGGAACCCAGCTAGTGAGGGAGGCAGAGGGAGAGAGAGACACACACAGGCAGCAGCAGACACGTAGAAGCC
>NW_004955858.1:0-2000 GCF_000276665.1 Chinchilla lanigera
GAAGTGTGTATTCATCTCATATGTCCATTTTTGGATTGGGTCTTTGAATTTTGGGGGTCTGATTTTTTGTAATTGGTGTAAGTCTATTTGTAAATCTAGATGTAAGTCCTTTGTCTGAGGGACAGTTGGTTAAAAGTTGGTCCCAATTCATGGGTTTTCTTTTTACTCTGTTAGTAATGTCTTTTCATGTGCAAATAGGAAAGGAAGAAGTAAAATTATTATTTGCAGATGATATGATACTCTATATACAGAAGATCCCAAAAACTCCACCAGTAGACTTCAAGATTTAATAGCCAAATTCAGTAGCATAGTTGGATACAAAGTCAACACTTTAAAATCAATATCATTTCTGTACACAAACAACAAACGCATGGAGAGAGAATTAGGGAAAACATACCTTTCACAATAGCATCCAAAAAATAAATAAATAAATAAATAAAATACTTAGGAATCAATCTATCAAAGGAAGCGAAAGAGCTATACAGTGAAAATTACAATACTCTGATAAAAAAAGATCAAAGAGGATTTCAGAAAATGGAAATATATTCCTTGCTCATGGATAGGAAGAATTAACATTGTGAAAATGGCCATATTCCCAAAACTGTTATACAGATTCAATGCAATTCCAATCAAAATACTATTAGCATACCACAAAGATCTGGAGAAAACATTCCTAAAATTCATCTGGAACCAGAAGAGGCCTAGAATAGCAAAAGCAATCCTGGGCAACAAAGGCAAAGCAGGAGGCATCATAATCCTTGATTTGAAGTTATACTACAAAACTACTGTGATAAAGTCAGCATGTTAGGCAACAACAAAAAAAAAACAGACCTGAGAATCAATGGAACAGATTAGAAGATGTAGACACAATTGCAAACACACTCAGCCACCTTACCTTTGACAAAGGGGCAAAATGGGTTCACTGGAAGAAAGATAGCCCCTTTAATAAATGGCCCTGGAAAAACTGGCTTTCCACATGCCAAAGACTAAAACTGGATGCATGTCTATCACCATACACTAAGCTAAAGTCAAAATGGATCAAAGATCTAAATGTGAAAACAGAAACACTAAATCTATTGGAAGAGATAGTAGGCAGAAATCTTGAAGACATAGGATATGCAGAGAGTTCATGGACATAAACCAAACTGCAAAAAATTTTTGCATATCAAAAGAAATCACTAACAGAATAAAAAGAAAACCCATGAATTGGGAAAAAATTTCAGCCAACTGCCCCTCAGACAAAGGACTTAATCTAGAACATATAAAGAATTACAAAAAGTCAGACCCCCAAAATTCAAAGACCCAATCCAAAAATGGACATGTGAGATGAATATATACTTCTCAGATGAAGAAATACTAATGGAGAATAAATATTTGAAAAAATGTTCAACATCGTTGGTCATGCAAGAAATGCAAATTAAAACAGCACTGAGATTCCATTTCACCCCAGAAAGAATGGCTCTCACTAAGAAATGAAACAATAAGAAATGCTGGAGAGACTGTGGGGAAGAAGGAAGCCTTCTCCACTGCTGGTGGGAGTGTAGATTGGTGAAACCACTGTGGAAATCAATGTGGAGATTCCTCACAAAACTAGGATTAGAAGTCCCACTTAACCCAGCTATTCCCCTTCTGGGTATTTTCCCAGAAGAACTGAAAACATCATACCTCAGTGATATATGTGCACCCATGTTTATAGCAGCACAATTTGTCCTAGCTAAATCTTGGAAATAACACAAATGTCCATGAACTGAGGGGTGGGTAAAAAGGGTGTGGTATTTTTATACAATGGAGTATTCCTCAGCTATAAAAAAGATAATCTCAAGGCTTTTATAGGTAAATGGATGCAACTAAAGACTATACTTGTAAGTGAAATAAATCAGACCTGTATGTATAAGAAATTCCCTAGTGTAAGAACCTGAAAGATTGAATAAAACCAAAAGGTACAATAGAGATTATGAAAGAGAAGGAAATTGCTCAAAGGAAGGAACAACTGGGATGAG
>NW_004955858.1:3070-15806 GCF_000276665.1 Chinchilla lanigera
GATAACAATATATAACATAACAACTGTTAATTCCTATCATTTTGTTCTGAAATCCTGTATCATTTTTATTGTGTTTGCTTTGTTTTGTTTTTGTCTCTGTTGTTGGTATTTTTGCTATTGCTCTTTTTTATTATTATTCTCTTTAAAATAAAAAAAAAAACTGCACGGGAAATACTTCAAAGAATCAACAACTGGGTTCTCACCTTATTGAAAAGATCTTGCACATCAGTAGCACTCAGATTCTAACCTAATGGAGGCTCGACTTAAAGATCATGCCAAGTGACAGATATTGAGATATGTTCTCAAATCTCCTCAATGCCAAGGTTAAGGGCTTTTTGTGGGGGATGTTCATTATGCCTGTTTCTTTTGCCCTGGGTTTGGATGAACCCAAGAAACTCCTCAGGTCTCTGTAAAAGAACTTCCAGTAGTCACTTTAGAGACACTGAACATGCCCAGACTTGTCTGACCTCGCATGTATTACACACTAATTACATACAAGGTTAAGAGACAGAGATCAGAGATGCAGCTAGAAGGTCTAGAAGACTGTGCAACAGAGAGGTCCCTTGAGAACCCCACAGGGACTTGACTTTCTACCAAGAACAGAAAAGAGCCAGAGTAAGGAAGAAAAAACCCAAATAATTCCTTCCAGTGAAAAAGAGGTCAGTTCTGTTCTCTCTCGTTGTTTCTGGCAACATCAGAGCAGAATTTTGCAGACTTCCTGTTTCTTTAGTAGTGGGCTTGGCAGGGACCAGTTACTGCCTGTTAAAGGATATGTGTATTTTAAGCTAAAAATCAAAATTCTCATATGTTAATTTTACATACACATCAAAGATTTTTGATTCATTGAAGTGGAATAAATAAGATGCAATAATTGAATTAAAGGAGAAGTCACAAAGTGTATACATATATAGGCCATGAAGAGTGGTCTCAAAGCCACTCAAGGAGATATACGTTGCATTTCTATGGACAAGAATCACTTTATCAATATCAACACTCTATAGTTTGTAACATTTTAAAAGTAACTCAAAGGTAATGAAAGACAGTAATGTGTTAGGGTTTCATGGAGAAATAGAACCAATAGGAGAGAGATCGACAGATAGGCAGATAGGTGATAGACAGAAGACAGATAGCTATTATGAGAGATTGACTGACACTGTTATTGAGGTTTAAAAAAACACAATCTGCCAGCCAGAATGGAGGCCTTGTGATGCTGGTGATGCAGTTCTAGCACAACCCCAAACGCCTGAGAACCAAGAGTCTCAATGATATGAGTCCCAGGCCAATCTGAAGGCCCAAGAATCAGGACTTCTGAGGTCTCACAACAGGAGGAGATAGACACTGAAGAGCTTGAATGATGCTTGCTGGCTACATTGGTAAGAGAGAACTTCTTCGCTCAGTTTACTTTATCCAAATGCTAGTATCTTCCCAAAATACCCTCAGGGATAGACTACGTTTTACCTGCTCTCGGGCCATCTGATATCCCAGTTAAGATGACATGTACTTGAACCATTGGTAGGGAATAACTTGGAAATGTGACCTATGCACATCATTTCTGTACAATTCTTTCAAAGTCTTCTTTTCATCTCAACTAGAAGGCGATCTCAAGTAGTCAGCAAAGACAAGGGAGATTTAATCAAGAGAAAAGAGCCAGTTCTGGGAAAGAAGAAGCACTGTGTACACCTGGCCATGTGGGAGGAGGAAAAAACCCGAATGTTCCTCAGACTGAATGAGTAAAGAGAAATATTCAGAAATGCTGAGAGATGCCATAGAAGCCTGTTTAAAAAAGGAAATGCATTCCAGTGATGGCAGGAAAGATACATGAATCGTGTACTTGAAGTCACCTAGAAGCTTTATAAGGCTGTCAAGCTGTGTTTGGCAGAAATTTAGATCTCTGTGTTGAGTCCTCAGACATTATGACTGGAGCAAGGGTATAGCCAAAGGGATGATGCTCTACGCCCCCTCTTCTGATTCTATTACTAGAGCAGCCTCACTTCTTATTTACATCACTGAGAAATGAATTAGATTTCATTTGAACAGATGGTTGAAAAATAATTTGATTTGAGCATAGTGATACACACCTATAATCTCAGGACTCAGGAAGCTGAGGTAGGAGGATTGCCATGAGTTTAAGGCCAGTCTGGGCCACATAGTGAGTTCAAGGCCAGCCTAAACTACATAGAGACTTTCTTTCAAAAAACAACAAAACAAAACAAGAAAGTTGAAAAATAAGTAAATGTATGTGAAAATAACCAAAGCGCTGGGTAAATGGCTGATAATCTTTAAAATATGGTTTTTAAAAATTTCATGTTACAAATAGGAATTGATTGCTGAATTATCCCAGTACTCTTGAGTATTTAGGATACTAAGCTGAGGGCTAGGACTTTGCCATCCATATAGCAAAGCTCCTCTGACTCTTAATTAAACCTGTATTCTTATGAACAAAAAGTGGTTTGTAACAAGGTTAAAAACCAAAGTGAATAACCGTCCTCTCCCTACCTTACAATTTAGGTCAACCACCTTGTCCCTTGGCCTTTGTTCACCCCCTGTTCTCTGGCTGAAAAATTTAATCCTTGTGCTCTGTGTGGAATTAATCTCTTAATTTTTGCCAGAATAAGTTCTAATTTCAGAGATGATGGATCCGTTTTTTCTCTTCTTGCGATCTCCCAGGTTTGATTCCTCAGTAGAGAATCCCTCCTACTCATGGGCTGAAAACCTAAGAATTTATAAACCCTTCACTCAAAGACACAGCTTTCTCATTCTGTGTTTTAAGCCCAGAAATCCACCATGACACTACCTCTCTGTGTTGGGCTTCCTTCCACTGAGGAAGATGACCCTTATAATGATGACCCTCATAATATATTGTACCAGGGAAGGATGGCCTTCTGGCTTTAACTGAGTCAAAATTCCTCTATTATATGCCGTCATAAAACTATGTACTTCAACTCAACTCATATTTGCAATACTGCATTTCTGTGACTATTTGATATTTTCCCCACCAGAACTGTAAGCTTTGTGAAGACAAAAAGCTTATGATTTTTACCAACATTTGTATCTCTAGCACCTACCACACCATGGCCTCAGTTTGCTTTGTGGAATGAATACATGAATAACCATATTTTTAAAATAAGAAGTCAAGCTATATGGGTTAGCAAGTATAAACCTCCTTCGTGACATTACTCAAAGCCCTGCTTTGTGAAGCTTCCCTGAGCTCTGCATCTAGGATTTCCTCCCCAGAATATAGCACCTCTATCACCCTGCACCCACACACCCCCAGCTTTACTGCTCAGCACTGACCATATGATAAGTGCTTATGATTTACTCTCTTAGAGACTTTGTCCTCTTCTTCCAAGACCAAAAACTTCATGATAGCAAATATTTCGTTTTTATGTATACTATTATTGATATAGTCTCAGATCCCAGAAAAGTGACTGGCATATACTAAGTGCTGCCACACTGTTGGTGCTCATGAAAAATTGGTTAATGAAATGAATAATCTCTTAAAGTGCTAAGAGAGAGGAAAGTGGGTCAGAATGTTTTAAATTTGAATTGTTCTGGAAAAACTAGTGTAGACCACTGCAATCATTTCTGAACTGGCCTCCCTTATGCTACCTTTACCCTCTTCTGACGGCTTCCCACTGTGATCATCTGACTGCAGAGTAAGTCAGGAGAATCATTCTGCTGCCCAGAACACTGCAGAGGCGTGTTTCTTGTTACTTATAACAGCATCGGTGGTGCTCACCTTCAAGGTCCAAGGTGGCCCAGTCTTGGTTCCCTTTTTGATCTCCTCCTTCTTTTCCCCATCCTGCCCTGTGCCAATGACTTTTTTGCTGCTGCTCCAGTTGACAAGCCCATCTTCACCTCAGGGGTGCTCTGGGCCTTGTCCTCCTTCTCCTGGGGGTTCGCATCTCTCTCTGATTCTGCCGTTCTGTCTCTTGTCACTTCTGGGGAATTTTTCTAACTCTATCTAACATAGCCACCCCTCCCCCATCATTCTTTATCCTTTTCTCTCCTTACCCTGACTTATTGTTCTTTCTAGGAATTGTTATCATTTTCTATAGTGATATGTATAATACATCTGCCATTAGAATGTAGATTCTACGAAGCAAGGAATATATTTTCTTTGCTATCTAATTCCTAATACTTAGAGAAAGTCTAGGCATCAGATAAATGCTTGCTAATTGGGGAAATGAGTGATAATACATCCTGTATGGAGTCAATTTTTATCATACCAAATAGGTTGAAAAGGAAATTTAGATTCAGTTCGCTGTATCAGATAAATCAGTAAGCTATGTTCTTTCACCCAATCCAAATGCCCCCATTTACTGCATGAGTTAATATCTGTGGCAGCCAGGAAGACTCAGATGGGAAAGCTTGGGCATGGGTTTGCAGTCCCACACAAGGACAGACTGAACAATGGAAAGGACAGTGTGATGCAGATGGGAGTGAAGGTCTTGGCCTCACCACAAGCAGAGTCATTAAGGGCTATGGGAACTCAGTCGGGGAGATCTAAGTTATCCTCATCTCTGCAAGGAACACAGCACCATTTCGGAGCCCTAAGAACGAAGTGGGCAGAGTCCACAGGCTACTCAAGGGAGCAGGCAGTCCAAGAATATGGCAATCTCAGAGGACACCTGTCCATGGCAGTTCGGAGGGGCTTCCAGGCTGTAGAGACATATGAGGAAGAAAGGTAGGAAGAGCCACTGTTCCCTGGGAGATAACTGGTGACTCCCAAATAATGAGGGGGGCTTTAGCACAAGAACTGACTAGTATGAAGGTGAGGGAAATGAGTCAGTGAAGATTTAGGATTAAATGCTGACTGGTAGAGTACAGTGACATCCTAATCCACATATATCCCTGAAATTTTTTTATATTACGTGCTACAAATGATGAAAACTGACATTTAACATTTTGTCTAAATTTGAGGCTCAAAATTTGTTGTGAAATGAACCCATTTAAACCTCTTTAAGCTGATTTTTACTCTTTGACCCAGAAATCCCACTATGGACCTTTATCCCAAGGAAATAATCTGAAACAGCGATTCAGAAAAGCTTTGTGCACAGAGGTATTTATCAGTGTATTGTTTCCAATGGTGAGCATTTTCCATCTATAAGGAGAGAGCCGAATTTACTGGAAGTGCAAATAGTAAAGAAATATGCACAAGTTTCTATAATCTGACAATGAGCAAAATCTTTCTAATTATACCTTAAATCCAGAATCAATAAAATGAAATATCAATAAATTTGATAGCAACAAGAGAAAAAATGTATTCCATGGCAAACAACTCTCCAAGATATTGGGAAAAAAAGACCAACAGCCTAGCATGTGTGAGCAACAGACATGAACAGAGAGAACTTATAAAAGGAAATAAAAATGGCTATCAAACATATTAAAATTTCTACAACACACCAACAATTACAGAAATACATAATGCCAATGCACCAAGATACTGTTTCTCACCAATCAGATTGACAAAAGTCCAAAACTTTGATACCATCCTCTGATGACGACACTGTCAGGGTTTAGCTTCCTCTTCATTGCTCTAGGAATGTAAAAACGGAGTCCTGAAGGTGGGGAGCTGGCAACAACAAGCAAAACTACATGTACTGACCCTTGGGTCTAGAAATCCTTATGCTATTTACATAGTGGCACAAATACAAAATAATATTGTTAACAAAAAATAAGAATCAGTTTGAATCTTCATCATCAGGAAAAGATTTAAAACTATGGTACCCTACACAGAAAATTGCACAGAGACATGAAAAATACAAAGATGAATTCTATTAGCTTTGTGGTGAAATCCTAAGCATATAATTTTATTTGAAATATAAAGGTGCAGATAAACACAAATAATATGCTGCTTTTGTGTAAGGAGAGATGAGAGTATGACTACAGATAAAAATGTGTATATGCCCAGACGTAGTTGCTTATATTTGTAGAAAGATGCAGTGGAACCATAAATCAAAATATAATACAAATAGTCATGCAAGGATAAGAAAGAAATAAGATAAAAGGAAGCAATATTCATATAAGCACATATTTAACATGGGTCATACTAAAAATAAAACATGCATAAAAATAAGAAACATAATATTAAACTCTATTGCTATAGAAGTAATATTATTATATTAGTCAGTTTTACTGCTGATGAGAGAAACACCTGACATTCACAACTTACAGGAGGACATGTTTATTTTTGGCCCACAGTGTCTGTAAATTAAGTTCATGGTCAGTTGGCTTCCAAGTAGCGATGGTATGGTAGAATGGGATGGTGGAGGAAAGCTGCTCACCTCATGGTGGCTGGAAGCTAAGAGAGAAGAGAGGAGCCTGGGATGCAACACACTCTTCCAAGTCACACCCCTGTGAGCTCCTTCTGAACAGGCCTCACCTCCAAATGTGAGACTGCTGGGGGACATTTTAGTTTTAAACCATCACAATTGTTATAGGCATTGGGAACCTATTTTTTTCTCTAAGAATTTTATGGTATAAGATTTATATTATAGTTACATGAAGTTGTAAATGATGGAAAAGTCAAAATTAAAGATATTAGGAAAATTCTAGAATATTGAAATTTGAATTATAAATCTTAGTATAAACTTAGAATCTTAAACATATTCACATTATTTTTGAAAAAAAAATTTAAAACTGTCTTTGCTCTGTCCACTGAAAATTCCTGGAAGTATTGCCCACCATATAATAATGAAGATTGTTAGCGTTCTGGTTTGGTTTCTAAATATTATTCTCTAAATATTAAATTTCTACTTTTATATGTTAAAAGGAACAGAGGGTTCCTGAAAGAAGTGGCTAGTTCTAGGAATAGGGCAGGGAATGTTTGAAGCTGATGCATATGGTTAAACCAAAAAACTTTGAAGCTATCAAAGGCAAATAAAGTTCTATAGAAAGACGTAGTAAAAGACAAAAGATTTGTATGATCTGAAGAGAAACCGGAGTATATATAGAAAGACATAGAAGCCAGCTTGTAGTGGTTTTATGAGCCAAAATTGGAAACATTTGTACATCAAAACTAATAATGTCAAGCCCATTGAATATTTTTAAGTCAATGTGTTAATAATGCTAATCAGAAATGATCAATATTCTATTCTTATATCTGGTAATCTGAGCAACTTCGTTGAAGATACCAATATGCAATGTAAAAACCACTATCCCTATCATTTGGTTTGAAACCCTGTAGCATTTTTAATGTCCTTGAGTTATTTTGTTTGTATTTTGCTATTGTTCTCTTTTTTGTTCTATTTTCTTTAAAATAAAAACAAAAAAACCCAAAAAAACAGAAATGCAAAAGCCCCATTCTCCCTTCTCAGAAGAGTACCATATTTTGACATGCTGATTTGTCACAAGTCAAATTATCTATTTTCCTGGTTTCTTACTATAAATATTGTTGTGTAGGAAGAATTCGACATTTATTATCTTTCCCTGTAGCAACTGTATTTCTAGTTGTGACAGACTGTATTTTCTGAAGATGGCCACGGTCTTGCCCACCCATACGCTCCTGTACAGAGGGTAGCTCCACCCTCCCATCAATCACGGCTTTGTATCACCCCTTCTTGAGTCTGGACAGATTCAGAGCCACTTGAATCTGTGGCTTTTCTGACCTGTAGACTACAGTGAAAGTAATGCTTTGTGATTACTGAGGATATGTCATAAAAGATTACTCAGCACTTGCTGTGTCTGCTGGAGCATGCATTTTGCATTCCTGAGCTTCTAAGTAACAAAGTTCACTAGACAAAATGGTAGGAATTCACCAATGGTTATTATATTGCATATTGTTTTCTTCAAATTAGTTGTTCAGATTACCAGCTATAAGCATGCAAAACTGGTCAAAAAGTAAAAAAAAAGCATTCCTTTCAATAAACCATTAGACTTCAGCACTATAATTATTCCAGCTATCCATATATATTTTTTTCTCCTTCCTTCTTCCTTTCTTTCTTTTTCTCCTTTCCCTCATCCCAGCTGTTCCTTCCTTTGAGCAGTTTCTTTCCCTTTCATAATATCTGTTGTAGGTTTTGTGTTTTATTTACTTTCAGGTTCTTACACTAGGGAGACAATACTATGTTTACACATGTGGGTCTGATTTATTTCACTTCAAAAAAGAAAAATATAAAAAATTATCTACAAGTTAAAAAATGAATTGTGATCTTGTCACTGCAAAGTTCAGTCCTCACCCTCCCATGTCTCCGTGCCATGAGGAAGCCAGGCCACCCGGACAGCCCACATATAGAAGCTAAGCTCACAGTTCGAGTCATTCTGGCCCAAGAGAGACTTAGAATAAAGGAGCTCCAGACCCTGCAAGCATCCAGATGTTGAGTCATTGCTACCTTTGAATATTTCCAGTTGAAGCTCAGACATCACAGAACAGCACTGTCATTCCCTGTGTGTCCTGTCTGAAGTTCCTACCCACAGAGTTCACAAGCACAATAAAATCCCTGTTCTGCGCCACCGTGTCTGAGATGGTTTGCTACGTGACAATATTGTTTGGAACACAGGCTCACTGCATAGCTCTATTTAATACAGGGAAAATCTTTGTCACAGAAAGTCTCATTTGTAAATATAGAAAAGAGAATCTCAATAAAATTTCAGCTGATAGATATAAATGACATTATAGAGATAGAAATAGAAATGGAGGGGCTGGGGATTTAGCTCAGTGGCACAGCGCTTGCCTGGCAAGCGCGAGGTCGTGAGTTCAATTCCCGGTACCAGGAAAAAAACAAAAGCAAAAAAAGAAATAGAAATAGACATTTTGTGACATTTTCTAAAGAAATAATTTTTTTAGGTGATATTCAATAATGGGTACAAAAAGTCATTAGGGAAAATGCTGAAGGGAACCTGGGTATTTGCAAGATGCTAAAATATTGTTCTACTGACTAGTTGCTGACCCACAGGGAAAAAGTGTGACTTTAAAATGGACAGATCAGGCTGTCAACACTTAACCTCACTGATCAGTTAATCTTTTTATCAGTTTTGCTGGAACAATATATATTATAAATATTTGCTGTAGTATGAAATGCAGTCTTTTACAAAATATTTTACCAAAAGTGTGACTAAGATCCAAATGTTACTTTGAGTGCAAACATTAGGACAATGTGTTTAATGCTATCTCCATGAAGCTATCCAGAAGATGGAAAATTCTATTTGAAAACTGACCCAGAAACCTCAAATCAACGCAACAGAAAAATTTGGGGAAGGAAGAAGGATTCTAGGTTATGAAAGACTCAAGTACCCTAACAATAAAATGCAATGCATGTACCTTGGCTGGACTTAGATTTGAGCAAACACATGATAAAATGGCAGTTGAGGAGGCTGTTGGGCCCTTTCAATATTGACTATTGGGAACTTTAAATAGATGATGTTGAAGAAAAAACATTAATTTTGTTAGAACTGATACTAATACTAACATTAAGAGTTACTCTTGTTCAGATGTGGAAACTGAAGTATTTAGTGGTGAAATGTTATGATACCTGTAATTCATTTTAAAATAGCTTAGTAAGAATAAGTGCAAAAGATTAAAAATATGCCTGGTAAGTTTGGGGGTTTCACTACTGCACTATTTTTATATGTTTGAGATTTTTCATAATATGAAGTAAAAATTACATAATTAGTGATAATTATAAAGATGTTTCAAACAGTCTAAATATTTCACCATAAAAGAACATCTAATATGTATCTTCCAGATAGAATATTTAGTCATTTAAAATGATCACTATAAAGATTGTAAATGAAAAGAATCTGTGGTTAATATTAACTTAAATATGAGGTTGCAGGGTTGCAGTCTTTTAATGATTTCAATTTTACTTGGTGGATTAGGGGGGTGGCATAAGGACGCACCATCTTAAAAAAATCAACTCTATGTTATTTCTCATTTCTTGTTCATTGACCTGGGGGATGGCTTGTCAGGAGTCCAGAGGATGCCCTCAGGCATTCTGAGGGACCAGAGACCTTCAGCTTGACACTGAGGATCACTTTGGAGGGGCTGCTAACAATTTATGAGGACTCTGGATCATCTCTTACCAATTCTAGTATGGAAACTCAGGGTGTTCTTATTGGCTACTCATTTTAAATACTTTAAAACCAGGGAAGAAAGGTTGTCGAGGTTAGGGAGAAAGCTGTGCTGAAATTTTATCTAGGTCATATGAAAGTTGATAATCCCTGGGTCTTCTTTTTTTTTTTCCTCTAAAGATCTTAATAAAGGCAGTGCTGTGCTCAGACCCTGGAAGAATGTGAAAGCAGAAAACTTTCCCTTGTCACCTTGCTCTGCCTATTTCCTTCCTCCTCACCCTGGCCTTTCTGCCCTTCACTCTGCTCCCTCGGAGTGGGTATGCAGTGCTTGCCAGCGTGCTGACACAACCCTCCAGCAAAGCCTCTTCGACAATCATCACGATCCCATGCATCTAACAGGCACGGCGATGGGTATTTGAGGCAGACTCACATCCCAATAGCAGTTAAAGCCTGAAACCAAACAGTTGTTATTCTAGTCTAGACTAGGAAACTTTTAGGTAAAAAGTTGGTTGAAAGTTATTTTTAAGAAATCGTGTGTCCTTGGAGCTCCTGAATGCACTGTATATTAGTGGTTGCCTCCTCTTCTTTCAGATAAGATTGTCTTAGCACGAGAAACACTGAAAGAAAATGACCCTTGCAGGGAAGTACTGAAGTTACTGATACAAAGGTACTATGGGTAGGAAGACATTTGGTTTATTCCTGCAACACTCAACAACTTTTACTATATGCATAACATGTCTCAAATGCTATTCCATGTCCCAGACGTACAAAGATGAGCTTTACTGCCAACTACAGAGAAAGAACTACAGAAATCTATGATGATATAATGTGGGAAATAATAGAAATACCTATGAAGTGTTATGGAAATACAGAACAGAAGCAGCTGACTCTGCCTAAGTGTGTCTGGAGTGGTTTCAGAGGGAAAATGCCAGCTGAGCTGAGTGACCTGGGACAGTTTCAATAACCTCCCTGGGCCTTGATCATCCATCTTTGAAATGGAAATACTCATAGTGCTCTTAGAATACAGTTCTGAGAGTTAAAGAGCTATTATATGAAGTGAGGTTATTAGAAAAGTGCCTGAAATGTACAAGTTGTTCAAGAAGTATCAGCTTGCAGAGAGACAAGGAGGAGAAATAAGACAAATTTGGCACTGAGGGAGGAAGAACATTTTCATTAGATAGAGCAGCATGCACAAAATACAAGGTCATAGAAGAACATGGCATGTTAGGAAATGGCTCAGAGCAGTCAGAGCATATGGTGGTTAGACGGGGAAATGGTTTGAGGCCAAAGGAGGAACCTTCCCTGCAGGGCCGGTTCAACTCATCCACTGGCATTGCCCCTTCTGTTGACTGGTTGATGTACACCTATACCATTGCTCAGAATCTTGACTATCCCCTGCCTCCTTTATATTAATTAAAACGGGAGAGGGAGAAGGCTGGAGTTTATTCTACACAGGAAATGGTAGTAAAATCAGGCTTTTTGGATAAGGACTATAACCCTGGAGGAGTGAAGAGAACGTATTAGAATTAGGTAGGCTGGCGGCCTAGAGAACAGACAGTACGTGTCATCCGTATGCACACTGCCCTTTCTCTTCATGAGTATCATGTTTTGTTTGATTTTTGTCTCCCCTGTTAACACTGAGATGCTGAAGGGCCAAGAGTGTTTTATTTTTCTAATATCTAAAACCTGTATTATCACTCACTAGAGTAGATGCTTCCAGTGAGTTATTGCATAAATCAATAAGTGAGGAAATGAGGTGCAGTAGGGAAAATCTGAACTTAGACGAGGGTGGTTCAATGGGACACAAGAGTTCAGATGTATAAGACGTCTCTGAAGTAGAAGCACCAGGACTCGGTGGCCAACCTGGGTGTGGGAAAGGAGAATAACAAGTCACCAATAGGCTCCCTTGGGTCTGAGCTGGGCAGTTGAGTTCAGGGTGAAAGCATTCCTAGGGCTTGCCCCCAGAGGTTGGGGCAAACTCTTTATAAGGATATAAAGCTGGCACTAGTCAGGGAAAATAGTGGCTCAAAGAGTGTAAGTTGAGAAGCAGCAGGAAGGCCTCCTGTGACGGAGACCTCCCCACGCATCTGCCCTTCTTGTCCTCTGTGCTAACAGAGTGTCTCCCGGGCACACGCTGCCCAACTAACACTTCATTATCCAGACTACTGCAAGTAGATGTGGCTCTTTGACAGAGTTCTAGAGATAGAATGTGAGAAAGACAATTTCTGGTTTGGACCGCTAAAAAGCAGCGGTTAGCCCTCTCTGCCCCTTGTCCTTTTCCTCTGGATGCAGAGTGGATCGGGGAACCCAGGCAGGCCTCCTGGGCCATCGGTGAAGCCATATTTTGAGGATGGCTGTGAAATGAGATAGATGCTGAGACCTGGGTATTATGAATCCCTGTGTTAGCTCAGGTTCCTTATGTTGAACTTTTTCTGAGGAAGAAATAAACACTTGCCTTGGCTAAGCCACTACCATTTTGGCTTTGGTAATTGGGACCAAAACTAAATTCTAGCTAATATACCTCCCCAGCTGAAACAGTTAAAATAAGAAGGCAAATATCCTTAGAAATAATACTCTAGTTTTTTAAATCTTAAATTGAGCACCTGTACATTTCAGACAAAGTGCTAATTGCTTGGAGATAAGTGTTCAAATAGGTTACTCAGTTTCGAGTTGCAAGGAGACTGGCAATAAAGAAACACATTGGGGGGCTGGGGGTTTAGCTCAG
>NW_004955859.1:0-3119 GCF_000276665.1 Chinchilla lanigera
GTTTTCTGTTGCTATAACACAATACCACAGACTGGGTAGTTTTACAAAGAAAAGAAGTTTATTTCTTACAGTTTTGGAGACTGAGAAGTCCAGGGTTGAGGGGTTGCACTTGTTGAAGACCTTCTTGTTGTGTTGCAGTATTGCAGAGGACATCACCTGATGAGAAAGAGCAAGTGCAAGCTCAGAACTCTCTCTTCTTACAAAGCCGCTGTTTTCATCATGACCTCATCTAACTCTACGTACCTCCCAAAGCCTCCACCTCCACATTCCATTGACACACGAATGTTCATTGCATTTCCCACCTTCCCAGTACTGTCACAGTGGGGACCAAATTTCAATACATGAATTTTGGGAAGCCACATTCAAACCACAACAGTAATTAAGGACCCAACAGGGCCAGTGAGATGCCAGGAGCAGTGGAGGCTGAAAGATGAAGCAGTCACTCTGGGTAGCACTAGTGTTGTGGTTTGTATCTGGATGTCCCCTCAAAGCTTCATGTGCTCATGGGAGGGCAGACTTTTTGGAGGCAGCTGAATCTAAAGCTTGTGATTAGTTCATTGTCTAGTGCTGAGATTGGCAGTGTGAATGCTACCCCCATGCTAGGGCAGGTAGCCTGCATACAGTGTAAGGGAGGGGAAGAAGCTTGTTTTCCACTTTTGCTCTTGTTGCTTTTGCTATCTTCTGCTACCATAAGTGGTTTCCCCTCTGCCATACCACCCTGCCTTGGAGCCAGCAGATTACAGACTGAAACTTCTATGACTTGTGAGCTAAATAAACCTTGCCTCCCTTAATTTCGAGGTCAGGTATTTTGTCTCAGCAATGAGAGAAAAGTAAATAACACAACTAGTTTGGGAAGACTTTGTGTAGAAGAAGCAATTGGAGTTGGACCTTTTGAGAGGAGGAAGATTTGAATGGGGATCACTGCCTTCACAAAAGTGACAGCACAGAACTCTGAACTAACTCCCACTCTTAGACTCCTACTAACAACATCAACAAATTTCGTTGGAATTTGAAAAGAATGTGATCTTCAAGTACATCTTATGTGTTCCTGTTCAGCTCCATTTAAGTACACGCTAAAGCTTCTTTGCCTATGTCTTTTCTGTTTTCTCTTCTCTAGTGAAGAAAATCCAGGCATGAATTTGTCTGTGCTTTTAGTTTTATTGAGATGGTTGTTCAGGTAACACACAATTCACCCATATGTTCTCCACAATGTTGTAATCTAGTAGCAGCAAAAGATTGTTGAAGAAGCCTGGCAACCTTCCCAGTCACAGAGTCACACAGACAAGTCTCCCTAGAGATACACTGGAGTCCTCTCTCCTTTAGAAGAAGCCACAGAATGAATGGTTCCTTGATATAAAAGACATCTCCTTAGAGGCCAGAATTTCTCAAGACCCCAAATCATCAGGGTCATAATCATAAAAATAGCATCCTGTCTTGTTTACTTTTCTCTCGTTGCTGGGACAAAATACCTGACGCCCAAAATTAAGGAAGGAAAGGTTTATTTTGCTTACAGTTTGTGGAAGTTTCAGTCTGTACTTGGCAGATTATAAGGCAGAGTGGCACATGGCAAAGAGCTACAGCTCAGGGTGGCAGAACACAGCTAAGCCGAAAGCACACACCAGGGAGGAATGGGGGAGGAATGTCCTCCAGCACTCTTTTCCTCTCCCTTACATATGCAAACTATCCACCCCAGGGTGGGTGTAGCTCTCACACCCTTAATCAAACTTTAAAAGCCTGCCCCATGACCACATGAGGCTTTGGGGGGACACACAGACATAAACCATAACACATCCCTAAATATCCCCATTTTCAGTACTAAACATATCAAAACATATCAAAAAAGTTTATGACTGCAGTAAATTTTTTTCAAAGCATGATCTGATAAAGGACTGTTCCCCAAAGTACGCAAACATTTTGTATAATAAGCAAGGGAACAACCCAACTGAAAAATGAAGCAATGACCTTAACCGACTTCTCATCAAAGAAGATATACAAGTGGCAAGTGAACATATGAACATATCTCCCACATAATATGTTATCAGGAAAATGCAAATTAAATTAAAACAATGAGGCACCATTGCACATGTATAAAATGGCCAACATCCAGAACCCAAATCTGAAACCACCACGTTCTGACGACAGAACTCTCCCTCATTTCTGTTAGCAACAAGTACAGCCACTTTGGAAGACAGTGCAGAAGTCTCTTACAGCCTAAACATGCTCTCACTATTCAATCTAGCAATTGTATACCTTGGTATTTGTCCCAAGGAGTTGAAAATGTTGCTCCACACAAATGCCCACACAGGAGGGCTTATAATAGCTTTATTCATAATTGCTAAAACTTGGAGTCAACTCAGGTGTCCTTCAGTAGGTGAGTGGATAAACTGTGGGGCATCCAGACACTGGTATATTATTCAGCACTAAAAAGAAAAAAGGAGCTAACAAGTTACGAGAAGACATGAAGGAAGTTTAAGTGCCTACTATGAAATGAAAGAAGTCAATCTAAAAGGACTGCATACTACACAGTTGTAATTGTCTGACATTCCGGAAAAGGCTAAACTTTGGAGACAGTAAAGCAATCAGTAGTCGGTCAGGTGTTAATGAGAACAGGGAGAAATGAATGAAAAAGCAGAGCTTGGAGGGGTTTTAGGGCAGTGAAATGACTCTGTGTGGTGTAGTAGACAAATCATGACTTCACACACCTGTCTGAGTCCACACAATGTACAACACTGAGAATGACCCACAATGTAAACTTGTGAACTATAGACGCAGGGGTCATCACCATGTCTCAGTGTAGGTTGTCAACTGTAAAACATGTCTCACCCTGGTGGAGGATGCTGATGATGAGGGAAGCTATTCATGTTGGGGATCGATGAGCTACACAGCAAATCTCTGTACCTTTCTTTCAATTTTGCTATGAACTTGAAACTGCTCTGAAAACATAGTCCTTAAAAAGAAACTTCACAACTGGGAAGGAAGGAAGGAAGGAAGGAAGGAAGGAAGGAAGGAAAAGGAAAAGGAAAGGAAAGGAAAGGAAAGGAAAGGAAAGGAAAGAAAGAAGGAAGGAAGGAAGGAAGGAAGGAAAAGGAAAGGAAAGAGAAGGAAAGAAAGAAAGAAAG
>NW_004955859.1:3283-6744 GCF_000276665.1 Chinchilla lanigera
ACAGGATTATTGAAATGCAGGTGCAACAAATACCTGTACTCCTACAAAGACTCAACAATTGTTACCTTTTGGAGTATTTGCTTTACCTTTCTACATATTCATATGTCTTTAGGTATACAGATGATTCATATGTCTTTAATTATAGACATCATGGCACTTCTCAATGCTTCAACAAGCATCTCCTGGTACAACATTGTCCTATATAACAAAGAAAAATTTAAAAATTCTTTGGTGTGTTCAGTCTGTCCAGTCCATGGTTGAATTACGCAGTTGTCCCTAGAGTGTCTGTTAGGGTTTGTGTCCAGATGTTCCCTCAAAGCCTCATGCAGTCATGGGAGGGCTTCTAGAGTTTTTTTTTTTGTTTTTGTTTTTCTCCGGTACCAGGAATTGAACTCACGACCTTGCGCTTGCCAGGCAGGCGCTTTTGCCGCTGAGCTAAATCCCCAGCCCCGGCTTCTAGAGTTTTTGATGGTCGAATGCTGGGATGATGGGTGTGAGTGTTACACTCACCCCGGGGCAGGCAGCCTGCATACAATATAAGGGAGGGAAAGAGGCTTGCTCTCTTCCAGTCTTCCCTTTTTGCTCTTGTTGTTTTTGCTGTTTTCCGCTGCCATGAACCGTTGCCCTGTGCCATGTGCCACTCTGCCTTCGAGCCAGCTGAGTATGGACTAAAATCTCCACAGACTGTGAGCTAAATAAACCTTTTCTTTCTTAATTCTGGGCATCAGGTATTTTATATCAGCAACGAGGGAAAAGTAACCAAGACAGTGTCTTTCTTATTTGTTCATTTTTCCTTATCGTAGATCTAATCAAGTTTCTTCTGTTGTGTTTGGTTATTATGGCTCTTTAGTTTAAATTAGTTTTTCCCTCTATACTGCGCATGGAACCCAGGGGTACTCTAACACTGACCTACAGCCCCAGCCCATTTTATTTTATTAATTTTTTATTTTGAGACAGAAATGTGCTGAGTTTCCTAGGCTGGTCTTGACCCTCCTGCCTCACCTTCCTTAGTATCTCTGATTACAAGCATGTCCACCACTTCTAGTCCTTTTAAAATATGTAACAGTTGCCTTAGTATTTTATGTGTGACTTTAGCTTTTGGTTTTAGGAATTGACTGTGTTGCAGTATAATCAGAATATAATAAAATGCAGTCATTTTTAAGGGTACTGTTTGTGAGTCCTGACAAATGTACACATCCATGTAACCATTACACCATGAAGATGCGGATTGCTATCATCCTGAAAGTTCCCGGTGCCTCTCTGCAATCCTTCTTCCTCTGCTCCTGTGTCAAGCAGCTGTGGATCTGCTTTCCATTATCATATTGATTTTCTGAAGAAACTGGCCGGTTTGCCTTGTAGAATACCCCCCATGTCTAACTGTTTCCTTGTAGCGTCATTAACTTGATACTGCAGTTGTTGTATTTTCTGTACATGGAAAGCCAAGATCTGAAGGCTTGTCTAAATTAGGCAGGTTAATGTATATGGAAAAAAAAGACTCCATAGGTGATACAAATGCTTTATGTTTCACCATGTCTGGGGGTGCATGATACCACAGTGTGACACTGTAGCTTGCTTTTGGGGGACAGCTGTTCACCATCAGGGCTTTTGCAAAGGTATATTATTCCCTTAGAGAGAACAAGTCATCTATGAGGTGATAAACAGTCCTCCCTTTTCCAGGGTTTTGCTTTCCAAAGTTTCATTTACCCACAGGCAGCTGGGGGTCAAAAATATTAAATATACAATCATAAACTTTTTCTGTTTTCTTTTCCTTTTTCTTTCTTTTTCTTTTTGATGCTGAGGATCAAACTAATGGCCTTGCACATGCTGGACAAGCGCTCTACCACTGAGCCACACCCCTGGCCCTTCATATGCTTTAAATAATGTTTGTTACAGTAGTTATGACTATTCTACTGTTTTTGTTAATCTCTTACTGTGCCTAGTTTACAAATTAAACTTTATCATAGCTATGTATGTATATGGAAAAACAGTGTAGGTGTAGGGTCCAATACTGATACTACCAGCAGTTTCAGGGGCCTGTGGTTTCAGGCAATTGAGGGTCACTTTGGAACAAATTCTGCCTAGTAATGGGAGCTTTCGTAACAAGCAAAGATCGCATCTCCTCTATTACCCAGTGTCTGTAGCTTTCACTGGTGGTTCTTGCCTTGAATAAGTTCTTTCATAGGAGGTTGCCAAATGGTGGTTCCTCATTATAGCATCTTTTATTTTTATTAGCTGATGTCCTTTGGTGAAGAAGAGATTGCTTTCATGAACTAGGGAGGACCTGCAGCTCTTGTAAAGACAGGAAAAGCTGATCTTTTACCTTTCATGACAAGTACAGAAAGTCTGAATGAGAGAAAGAAATTACAGTTGGGCATAAACTATTGAACAAATAAAAAAACTCTCTGTGATTCATTTTATTTTTAGATGTGCAAGAAAACCATTGAAAATAGTTTCATGTAAAGTTTGTTTCTTTCCTTTTTCTTTTTTTTTGTCTTTTTGAGACAGGGTCTCACTCTGTAGTTCAGGGTGGCCTTGAGCTCTGTAGCCCAGGCTGATGTCGAACTTGCAATGATCCTCCTGTCTCAGCCTCCTGAGCATGAAAAATTTCATAAATTGAACTGCTAACTTTTCTCAAGCTGCTAGTTACTGAAGTCTCCCTCATATGTATGCATCTAAGTCTGACATGCATTTGCTGCCGTTCCCTCTTTAGTGAACTGGGGGAATCAGGGAGAAGGACTTGGGCTCTGTACCAGATAGATCTGGGTTGAATACTGGCTCTGCCACTTACTTGCTGGGTAATGTTAGGATATGTCTCCAACCTCCCAGAGCTTTAGTTCTTCCTGCAGTGATGAGTATGAGTCAAGGTAGCAGCTGTGACATGTCCAACCCAGTGTGACTGAGCAATGGTCATTTTATGTCTTTGTGCTTCTCTTACGGAAGATGGTCCCAGTCAGAGGTCCACAGAGCTTTGAGAACCAGCAGGGAGTGGGGCCTCTTCAGATGTTTAGCACTGTGCCCAAGGGCAAAGTTGTGATCAGCTGCCGGCTTGCTCTTCTTTTATTTACCTACCTGATATTTGTTGACTATTGTTCTCTTAGACACTTTCCTCTGAGACAAAATCCCTAACATCCACAATTTAAAGGAGGAGAGGTTTATTGTGGTTAATGTTTCAGTTCCTAGTGGCCTGGCTCCAAGGCAGGACAACCTGGCCTGGGGCATGGTGGAGGAATAGCTGCTCATCTCATGCCAGATAGGAAGCAGAGCTGGTGATTAACCCACCCACCAGTATAGGCTCCCAAAGAGCCAGTTACCTCCCCAAAGCCCCGACTGTGATCACATGAGACTTGGGAGGGACATTTATTTATTTATTTATTTACTTATTTATTTATTTTTATTTTAAAGAATAAAAGAAGGATAGCATAATAATAGGGGGGACTTAGCAAATTACAGACAAAATGGTA
>NW_004955859.1:8143-16251 GCF_000276665.1 Chinchilla lanigera
ATTCCCAGGGGTTGTTCAAAGTTTCAATGATTCACACACATCCGTGGGTGGGCAACTGCAGTCGGTGCATGGTGGGCCAATTGTGTCACTGTTTCTCTGTGTCATGATAGATCCCAATTGAGCGGTGGCGGCCGGCCTAAGGGCCGGCGCGCAATAGCGCTCACCGCCGCATGGCTCCGCATGTGCTGGGGGCCCACCCTCCTGGAGCCAGCAGGCAGGAAGCTAGCCAGCCAGAAGGCTGGCACTCCCCACCCGCAGCTCCCTGTGCGCCGGAAGCCAGGAGGGACATTTAGATATAAGCCATAACAAATGGCTTTGGTACAGATGGTGTGATGTAGATTATAAAAGGAAAGGGTAAAAACCTGCATTTGTGTTGCTGACTGTGGTCCTAAGTTGTTGCCGGGCACAGGTGTCTCTCCCGTCTGATGCCCCAAGTCCTTTTCAAGCCCTCCCTGGAGTTCTGAAGCCAGGAAGCAGTGTTGGCAGGGGAGGGAGGGATAGAGCAGACTCCTGTGGACAGAAACCCCTGGGGAGGCAGAGCCTCCAGAGGCCCAGGGAAGACCAAGGGAGGCTTTTGTCTTAGCACAGACTTCAGTGACGTTCTCCCAGGAACGAAAGGTCAAATGAACGAGCAATGCAGGAAGCGTGCACATTAATGATGCAGATCTGTGCAGGAGTTGCCGTGGAGGAAACCGTTTATGCCGCCAGTGAGCAACTGTGAGTCCAGGAGAGATGGGTTCTGACAGTGCTGCCCCCAGGGGACAGATGCCAAAGGATTATGGTTTTCCCTTAATTTCACTGCCTGCCTTGATGAAAAATTTGCAACTTTTACACTGTTACAGAGGATATCATCTGATTCATACATCACAATCAATATAGCTGACTTGGCATAACTTTTCCTCCAAAACATAGGGATTTAATACTATTATTACTCTATGTTTGGAATGATAAACTCATAAAATATAGGTGCTCCTACATGATAGAAGAGGCAGGTATTGTTCCAATTAGTTGGGGAGTTTCTTGATTTTTTGAAACACTGGGAACCATTCGTTTCAGAGGTTTAGTGAGTGATACTGTGTCACAAAATGTTATGATGCTACAGCCTGAGGGGATGAAGAAAACAGCTCTCTGAGATGGTTGGGAAGTGGGATGAGCACCCCAAAACAATTAAAAGTGGGCAAAAGGTAAATGCATGGATTAGTTTAGAAATTATCTCGTTCTGTTTCAGCATGCTTGTAACAGGATTGTAATCCACTGTACACTAGGCATTCTGCCCCTGAAATCTTGTCACTGAGAGAGCCACCACTAAAGAATTCTGCAACCCTCGGCTGCTTGAGGACTGAGGCCAGGAGAGGATAATTCCAGGTGTTGGCCAATAAAAATGGGCCCTGAGGGGATGGGATGCTCAGCAGCACAGCGCCTGCTTGGCAAGCGCGAGGTCGTGAGTTCGATTCCCGGTACCGGGGGAAAACAAAAAAAAAGGACCCTGAGCATTTATCTCAGCGCTGATAGGACCAAGAATCAGTGACATTTAAAGACACTGTTTTAGAGGAGGGCAGCAGAGCCAGAAACATTCTGGGCAAAAAGAAGCAGCCGGGGCCACCATCTTCGAGACAAAACCCAAAGTTTATCCGAGTCTCACACAAAGGCCGGCAGCAGTGTGGAAGCGTGTCAGGAAGAAGGCCATCAACTCTGGGACTCGGTAGTGAGGGGGTGAGGAGGTCCCTCCAAAGCGGCCCTCCGCTCACTGCTGATCTAAAAATTCACTTTTCAGTGTCCTGTTGACATCAGTGAAGACACATCTCACTGGAGGCCTGTGTTTTTCTCTGTGGATTATCACCTGACCCACAAGACCCAGGGGCAGAGCGGCTCAGTAAACTGGCTAAGTAGATTCTCAGGGACAGAGGAGGAGCTCAACATGAGTGTGTGTGTGTGTGTGTGTGTGTGTGTGTGTGTGTGTGTACACAAAGATGCTCACCCAGTAAGCTAACTCACCCATGGGAGATGTCAATAGAAACATTGTCTGGCAAACAATCCACGTTCTCTGACAGTTGTACAATTCCACACTGCGCACATGTAGTTAGGATTTTCCCCTCCCTTTGAGGGTATAGGAGGGTCCAGGTCTCTTTGTTATACTCATATTAATCACTAATTTAGACACTCATGGTAGGAATTAAAATTACCTGCTTAAAAAATACTGTACCAGCAATGGCCTCACCTCCGCGTGTTCTAGCCTTGGCCCAGGATTTGCGCTGGGCACGGAGACCTGAAAGCTCCCAAATGATTCCAGTGTGGATCTGAGGTTGACTCAATGCAGTAAAGAAAGCTAAGGGTCAGTCACAATTTTTCAGTCTCAAGAAATGACAAGGCTACTGTGTAAATAGCGGAAGTGTCACACACAAACATTATGGACGTGTAATAAAATCATGCTACTGCTCTGTTAGACACACACATTTGCATATATCATCCAAGTAATACATTCTTATGGAGATAGATCCAGGAATATAGAAATAAAACAAAACATCAGCCTCCGCAGAGTTGCTTGACCCACCATTTGGCAATCTTGTTTTTATAAAATTTAAACACATTTTGATGTTCTTCTACCGGAATGATTACAAAAGTAAGACTGGGTTGCCTAGTTTAGTTTTTTAAAAATATTTAGCAGCATTGACATCCATAGTTTTTGACAGTATTTATTGGTATTGGCTCTTTGGCATAGGGATATTCTCATTTACTTAACCGCTCCCCACTGAAGGAATTGAGCTATTCTGGCTACTCTTATTTTAACTGATGTAAAAACTTTCTGTATTTATTTATGGCACTGAGGATTGAGCTAAGAGGTGCTCTACCACTGAGCTACATCCCTGACTTCTTTTCTATTTTATTTCTAGATAAGGTCCTACGAAGCAGCCCATGTGGCCTGAAACTTGCAATCCTCTTGCCTCAGCTCCCCAGATACCTAGGATTACAGGCATGTGCCCTGTGATTTAAAAAAAAAAACTCTTTAACGCCATAACAAAACACTGCAAATAGTTAAGCGAGCAAATTAAAGCTATAATTCAGAATCCCTCTATGACTGAGCAAAGAATTTAGCCTCCGATTTCCACGAAAACCAGAACCCTTCTGTTCTGCAATGCAGAAGCACTTGTGACTTCATCGAACACTTGGGGATGACGGAAAACAATGGGAGAACTGTCATTCTGGAAAATAAGCGTAGCTTTCATTGGAAACTATGAGAGGAACACAAGTGTGAACATTTTTGAGTGGGAGGAAAAGAATTAAGAACAATTCATTAGGCTGAAAAAAAAAAAAAAAAGAAACCTGAAGGGGTGAGGTAGTGAGCAAAGCTGCGGCAGTAAATTTCATGTTTCTGTCTCGTTCCATTCCGAGAGGAGGTGGCTACGCACACACATCACTAGGGTGATTCAGCCGCAGGAGGGGTTGGAGGCGCAACGGCCTCCCCTCCTTCGTCACTGTGGATGAGCAAGGGGCCTCTCCGGGGAGTGGAATTGGGGATGCAACTTCATGAAGTCATCGTGTGCTGTGGACACCCAGCCCTGCAGTGAAGCCAGCAGGTAGAGGCAGATGCTTCAGTACCACATTGTACATCTGCTTCCTCAGACATAAAAACCAAAGAGAACGGCCACATGCAGTCCCCACTGTCCTGCAGGTCCTGTGGAAAGGCCAGAGAAACCGATGCTTCCACCAGCAGGCATCCTGACACTAGCTGGTCAGAGTTAAACAGGGTGGCTTGTCAGGCTTACCTCACTGGATATGCTTGCTCCAAAACATAAGCTTGTGGAGGCTTGGTAATGCACAGTTTTTTAAAAAGAGTTTTAGCTGGGTAATGGTGCACACCTGTAATTGTAGCTCTCTGGAAGCTGAGGCAGGAGGATCACAAGTTTGAGTCCGGTCAACTTAGTGACAGAGAGACTCCGTTTCAAAAGAAGAAAGAAAAAAAAAAGAATTCTGTTTCTAAGAAACAGATGAGAGTAAGGAGAAAACCTCCGCATTTCTCTTCTGCAGTTCAGACTCCCCAGGCATTTTACCTCTCTGGGTAAACAATCACATCCTGACGGTGAGGTGGAAGCCTTGGGAGGGTTTGTCTGGCATCCACCCAACACCCACCGTGTGACACTGCCCGCCCGGCCTGAGGTCCAGAGCTGCCTGCCTGGGCAGTATTTTCTGTCTATCCAGGGCTGTACCATGGGGGCATTCAAAAACCTCTGCTTTAGGGAAGTTTAAAGTTTCATCTTTTTCTAAATACTTCATAGAAGGTAGAAAACAAAAATGTCTTCTCCTCCCTTTCTAGAAAACACGCGAAGCAGTGACAGCCGGGTCAGCAGGCAGAGAGGAGAGCGAGAAGCAAGCAGCCCATGTGGGTGAGCTGCACACAGCGAGCTTTTCAATTTGAGTACTGGGTGTTGTTTCAGCCTGCGTGGTCTGTTTAGCCTGAACCCCTCCTGCCCAAGTGACAGTGAGGGATGCTGGCCACCCTGTGACAGTAATGGGTTAGGCTGGAGAAGGGTTAGCAGAGCCAGGAAGCCCAGGGCTGTTCCAAGAGCCCTTCTTCTACTACCTGCTCTTCCTGACGTGGAGGATTGCATCAGGATTTCTCATCTCCTGGGAGTCTGGGAATTAACTATGACTAGTGCTGAGGGCTGAGCTCTAAGTAGGCTTGAGAGTGGGCATCGGGCTCGTTTCCAGCCGTGAGTGCGCTTCCCTTACTAATTCTGATCGTTGTGAGTCAGGCCAGTCTTGAAACATGTAATCCCTGGTCCAGGAGCGGGCCCGCTCTGACACAGGGTTACTGGTCCTCTGGCTCTCTGGACGCCCACCTTCCTAACATCTCCTGGCAGGCGGAGCACAGGCGGCCTGGCGCGTTCTCCAGGGTTTCCACCCACAGACAGTGGGTGCACCTGTGTGTAGAAAGGCCTGGTTGTGACAAGCAACAGGGGGACAGCCAGGCAGGACATGCTGCCTCCTGGGGAGCAGGCCCTTGTCCCAGCAAGAGGACAGGGCAGCACGCAGGGGGAGCAGGCGGCCCAAGCAGAGTCCGAGCTCTGCAGGCTGGGAACGCCGCGAGGACCGGTACCTGACACATCTGGCTGCCGGACAGTCCCACAGCACTTAGAACGCCGTGGCTGATCAGTGAAGATTTTCTGAATGAGGGGAGAGGTTAGACAGCAACAGGGAGCATGTGAGGCAAAAAGATGAGCAAAGAGAACAGAAAAACGCCTTTTGGAACCCACGGTCTTCCCCAGAGAAACGCTATCACGAGACACTGTTCAAAATATCCCTCCTAGGAGCAGGAAGAGGGTGCTCAGCCTAGGACCTGGAGAGGGGCTTGGGAACAGTAAAGCACCTCTAGTATCAGGTGACTGATGATCACTTTCTGAGATACACTGTCTTGTGCCTGTCTCGTGGTCCCTCCCGTGAAGGAGTCTTTCGACCGCCTCATGACAGCCTTTCACAATTCCTACTCGAGGGGGTTAAGCATGGTTAGGCCCTTTAAGGTCTAGACTTGAGGGGTGGTAGCTCTGCTGGAATGTCCTTGAGAACCTGCCCACCGTGTGGCCACGATGTCCCTTGATTCTTCTTTCCTGCTGGAAATCTTAGGATTGTCTCTTTTCCCCCGAGGAGGTGTCATCCTCCACTTGGAGGCGTGGCCTTCCCAGGATGTCCAGCACCAGGCGGTTCCGGGATCCCACCAGCAGGAATGCTCTCACGGGGTTCTCAGGGAGGCTTGCAGAGGCTGTTTAGCGGATGCGGCATGTATAAACTGAGACAATGTGGGGAAGAACCTCTTAATAGGCTGATAAAATAGGCTAACAAATTTGTGCAATCAGCTATAGAGCACTGTAAATGCGGACTGTCCCCTTAGCTGTGCAGAACTACATAGGCCTGTGTTATCCTGGAGGCAGGGGGCCACACCAAAGGGTCTCTGCAGGTTTCTGAGGTTCTGTTACTCCACAAGCCCCTCTCAAAATACTGTAAGGGGCTGCGGGGCGGCTCCGTGGTCGAGCGCTTGCCCAGCATGCACCCCTAGCTTCCGTCCCTAGCACTGAACAAACCAACCCCCAAACTAGCAAAGCCAAAATATTGTTGTGGCCCATTTTTAAACATTTAACTAGCTATCCTTTGATTTCTGGCTGGGGAATCTAGGCCACAGCATGGTGGACGATTTGCTCAATGTGAAACTGAAAGCCAGCCTTTGTTAACTTTCTGCTGTCCTCCAGGGAGACTGCGAAATTGGCAACATTCTGGCTTCTGACTTATAATTAGCCCCGAGAGAGTGCCGACAGGTCACACGGCCACATGGAGGCCGGTCTCTCTTCCCCAGGAACCTGACACAATGTCCCCGGACCAGCAGTGCGTGGCCCAGTTTTTTTCTTCTGTTCCCGCAGCTCTGGGTCACTCTACCACAGACTGAAGGGATCAGATTCAGGAGACCTGCCCTGCTCCTCTTCTGAACAACGATGCTCCACTCGAGGCTGGAGCTGCAGGCTTCCTGGGTCTCTGACCTGCTCAGAACTGACCTGCAGGGTCACACGCCACAGGCAGATTCGTCGGCTCAGGGACTCGTAGTTCTGCCTGAGCCCTGGCGCTCTGCCTCCTGGCCGTCTAAGTGTATCTGGATTCCAGTGCTTCCACTGGGAGAGAGCTCTGGTCCAGAAGTGGCCAAGGTTGTTTCCCACTCACTCTAACCACAATCTTGAGACCTGTTCTTCACACACACCTACACTCTGCGCACACACATGTGATCGTTAACCGTGGTGCGTAGCGGATTGGTTTAGCACGGGCCTTTGTGTGGTACAGCCTGGGTGATAAACTTCCTGAAGAGGGAAGACCAACTCCGGATGTAGGTGGTGCCAGCCAACAGGCCTGTAGCCTGGATGGAATAAAAAGGGAAAGAAGGAAGCTCACTTCTGTTTCTTCAGAAGAACGCCAGTCTCCACTGTCACCTTCGGACCTCCGTCTGCAGGCTTCCAGCACAGACTCCTCAGCTTCCCAGTACGCACTCACACGGGACTCGCTCTGCAGTGAGATCCATGCCTTTGACCTCTGATGGGAGCCTTCCGATCTCCGGCATGCAGACGGCCCTTCTGCACCCTTCCACCCCTGCTCTGCGGGAGGGCACTGAAAGCCTCCTTTATAAATCCTTTCTGTATCATACAGGTACAGATATAGATGCCATAGATATAGACACGTTATAAATGTGTTCCAGTAGTGAATCCTGACACAACATGCCACATACCTACCTCATGCACCTCACACACCACGTGTACCTGACACACCGCACACACACCACATACACTTACATGCACACCATGTACTCACGCCACTGCAAAACACAAGACACTCATACCACACACACTCACATACCACACAATACATACCACATACCATGCACACTCACACATCACGTACAGTCATACCACATACTGCATACTGTACCTACCACATGCACATTTTACACACACCACACAGTTACATAGCATATGCTACACACACTACATGCCCACACCACACATACCTCATATTCCAACACACCACAGAGTAACACACACCACACAGTAACACACACCACAAAACATCACATAAAACACTCTCATCTACCATTGTAGTACACATATATTCATACACTCTCATATCACGCACACTCATCCCACACACTACACACGCTCACATACCACACACCACATCCACACCACACACCACCTCTACATTCTCAACTGTTTGGAAGGTCTTTTCCAAGCCAGGCATTGCCCTGGCTTGACACCAGTTGAACCCCCGTACTCTCCCGTAGGTGCCATTCCAGGTGGTCCGCTAGGGGGCGCCATAAGTGTGGTGTCCTGGCTAGAGGAAGAGTTCATTTTGATCATTACATTGATCATCAAGAAAGCCAGGGGTCGGCGGCTCACTCCCGGCCTCGTCGTTCCCCGGAAGGAGGGCTTCCGGTGCACAGGGACCCACAGGTGGGGAGCACCAGTCTTCCAGCTGGCTAGCTTCCTGCCTGGTGGCTCCCGGAGGGTGGGCCCCCAGCACATGGGGAGCCATGCGGCGGTGAGCGCTATTGCACGCCGGCCCTTAGGCCAGCCGCAGCC
>NW_004955860.1:0-3580 GCF_000276665.1 Chinchilla lanigera
AAAAAAAAAAAAAAAAAAAACCTCTATATTCAGGTTTCATTGCAGTGCTGGCACTTTGCAATAGATAAGTGGGTTTTGATAGAAAGCCCTTCCCCGCCCAGGAAGTTTATATCTGTAATCCCATGGGAAAGTTACTGGAGAGCAGGACGTGGTGGAGCATGCCGTAATTCCAGCACTTGGGAGGCTGAGGCAGGAGGATTGTTGCAAGTTTGAGGCCAACCTGGGTTACAAAGTGTGCTCAAGGCCAGCCTGAACTGCATAGTGAGACCCTGCCTCAAAAAGACAAAAAAAAGGGGTGTTCATAACTGCTAAACTGCAACATGACTTCCAGCCATGGCCCCTGAGATCAGCTCTCTGAGAAGGCCCTTGACTGCGGTTTTCCCTACACTGATCCTTCTCAGCTAGATGGAAACTATGCCCCTTCTCCCCTACTGCAGCTAGGGGTGCTTCTTCAGAGGGAGGAGTGTTATGGGCAGCTAAGTTAGGTAAAAATATTACAGGCAGTCTGAGGAGGGCCTACCCTGGAGGGGCTCCGTACGGAAGATAAGTACAGTTCAAAACTGGCTGGAGGCCATCTGAAGAAGATTAAAACCACAATAGGTATAAAACCACAATAGCTATTAAAACCACAATAATTAAAACCACGATTTACACCCTTCCCTAAGGGATAAACAGAAAGTTGAGATTATTGGTATCACTCTTTGGAGATTTCTCATTGTCTCATTAGGGATGGGCCAACCTCCCACCCACTAAGATTAAAACTAAGACTAAAGCCACTAAGACTGAAGACAAGGCTAAATCTAGAGATTATGGACCAAGGCTAATGATGCCATCCCTATGCCCTCGCTACCACCAGATCAGTATTGCCTAGGTGAGCTGGGTGTGAGCGAGCACGCCTGTGATCCCAGCAATGGGAGGCGAAGCAAGAGGCTCTCAGCGAGTTCAAGGCCAGCCTGGGCTACACGGTGAGCTCAAGGCTAGTCTGGACTACACAGCAGGACTCTATCTCAAAAAGCAAAAGAAAAAAGAAAAACAAAAATCCACGGCAGACCTTGGGTATTCAGGGGTACCGCATTCTAAGCCCTTAATTTTAAGACGTGGCTGTTTTGAGCACGAATGATGCTTAGACTGACTTTCAACAGCAAGAGGACAGGGCCAGGGCTGTAACCGAGCGGTAGAGCCCCTCCAAGCATGCTCACCGCCCTGGCTTCCGCCCCAGTACCACAGAGGAAATAAAAAGGACACAGCGAATGGAAGCTCATGGTGCCCACGGCAGCTCCCCCTACCCCGCTTGGCTCTGTTATGACACCCAAGGCCAGGTCTTTGTATTCCCAACTTACAGGCAGGGAAACTGAGGCAGAGAAGGTGTGCCGTGCCCATAGTCACAGGGCAGATCTGAGCCATATTGGAGGCCTTTGGAGAAGAGTTCTGGACTCTGACCGGTGCCCCCTCCTCAGTGGGTACCAACCTATCTTGGCCAAGGGGGGCAATGGGGTTGATGTCTGCCCTGCTAGCCCCCTACTTCCTGCAGGTTGGTGCTCTGGGGCCCCCACCCCCAGCAAGATCTGGCCCTGCGGTGGGCTGCAGGCTGTCTGTGCTCGTGCCAAAACCCTGATGGGTGGAGCTGGGGTCTAAGAGGGCAAGGGGCGGGCCCAGACCCCGTAGCAGGGCCCTGGCTGCTTCTGAATCCTGCCAGAAGGTGGGCATTGGCAGCTTCTGTGGAACCATGGAGCAGGCCAATGAGGGCCGACTTTGGTCTGGTCCCGCCCACAGAGAGGTTCTGCGTACCCCAGCCTGGAAGCTCAGGCCTGGGCAGTAAGCCTTCAACCTCTTGGGGTCACAAACCCCTTTAAGAGTCTGATAGAAGCCAGGCGTGGTGGCACATGCCTGCAATCCCAGCACTGGAGGAGGCTGAGTCAGGGGGATTGCAAGTGTGAGCCCCGGGCAACTTAATACTTAGTAGGATTTTATCTCAAGATAAAAAATACAAAAGGATTGGGGAGCCGGGTGTGGTGGTGCATGCCTGTAATCCCAGGACTCGGGAGGCTGAGACAGGAGGATTGTTGCCAGTTCGAGACCAGCCTGGGCTACAAAGTGAGCTCAAGGTCAGTCTGAACTACACAGTGAGACCCTGTCTCTAAAAGACAAAAAAAAAAAAAGAAAAAAGATTGTTGGAGAGATAGCTCAGTGTGAAGGCCCTGGGTTCAATTCCTAGAACCAAAATAAACAATTAATAAATAAGTAAATGTTTGCAGGAAGCCTTAGGCCTTGGTAGGAAAGAGCCACAGTGTCAAAATTTACTGGGTCCCAATGCTTTCACAAGCTACATCAACTTCTCCGGCTTTAATTCATCGGGTAATTTTTGTTCCACTTGGTGACCCCAAGTTCTTGTATTCCACTCCAAACTTAATTAGTAACACCTACAACATTCATGTAATATATCACACCTCACCCAGTGACATATAGGTGACAGGTTTACAGCGTCCACAGAGAGGAAAGGCAGGAGCCAATACAAACACGAAGTCACGGCAGATGGACAGATAAGGACTCAACCACACAGTCAAAAGCAGCCAGCTCTGGGGGAACACACCTGTATCCCCAGCACTCAGGAGGCTGAGGCAGGAGGATCTCACCTCTAAGGACCACATGGACTACATAGCAAGATCCTGTTTCAAAAACAGGACAGGAAACAGAGGCTGGACCCGAGCAGCAGTTTTGCAGCATCAGTTAGAGGTGAACTGGGCATCACGGGCAGGAGAAAGGCTTGACCCAAAGCTGGGACAGGACTCCAGCCTTCACTGTGGTCATCTTCCTGGGCAAGGCTGGTAACCAGTGACCAGGTGGGGGGGCCACAGCCCGGGGTGCTGCTCCTTTCACAAGGGGGTGGTGGGATTGACCGGGTGCCTGGGCTTTCTGTGCGGTCAGAGTCACTCCTGTACCCCTGTGCTCCCCACTTAACTCCTACATTCATGTTTTGTCTGTGCAAAGAAGTGACCTGGGAGTCTGTGGTGTACGGTCCTGTCGGGGCGGGAGGGTGGCTGCTGCTGATGTCGGGGCAGTCCTTCTACCCTGACACTAGGGTGATGCAGGCTGGAGTGACCCAGGCCCAACTTTCTGCAGCATGGTGTAAGTACAGGTGAGGCCCAGCCTGCAGGCTGCTGCTCTGCATAGCCCGCATGATCTGGAGTGGACAGACACGGCCTGCTCCACGTTCCACGGGACTGGACTCAGCACTGGCACCCAGGGTCAGGGTGCCGGGGGCCAGGCCAGATCTGAATCCGGGGTCTGCAGCCAGCTGTGGGATGTCCTCCCAGAGACGGTCCTGGGGGGTGGGGCAGAGTGCCCATGCTTCCTCTGCTGTGCCCAGAGAACATTAGCACCCCCAGCCCTGCCCCATGTTTACCACGCTGAGTGCCCTTGCCTGGTGAGAATGTCCAGAATGGCCAAACTGAGTGTGCCCTGCCCACAGTGACACTCGCTCCAAAGAGGAACTTATCTTCTGGAGACAAGCTAGGGGTTGTCAGAGGGCGTGGCTGCTGGCGAGAGGGTATTGTGCCCTTAAGACAAATCTCAGGGAGCC
>NW_004955860.1:4175-15683 GCF_000276665.1 Chinchilla lanigera
GCCACATACACCCAGGGTGGGGCTTCCCTCTTCAGCAAATCCACTCAGCCACACCCAAAGCTACGCTAATCCAAGTAGGAAACTAATCCAGTCATCACATCCTTAATCTAGTATCACACACCCATGATCCAGCCGCCTCCCAAAAGCCACATCTATGAGTGTATGAGGTTTTGGGGGGACATCTCGCTATAAACCATAACACTAGCATTCTACAAGCCCTGGGTTCCCACTCCAGAACCAAAACAACTTTAAGAATAAGCCAGGGGTAGTGGTGACAGCTGTCATGCCAGCACACTGGGAGGCTGAGGCAGGACAAATGCAAGTTTGAACCCAGCCTGGGCAGTTAGGGAGACTTAGGGATATTGTGTCTCAAAATAAAAAATAGAAGAAAGGATAGGGATGTGCCTGCAACAGAAAAATTTTCATGCAACAAATCTCCGTTCCCTAACAAGACACCAGGCACTGAGATGTCGCTGTCACCTGTCCTCAAATCTCACACAGGCTGAGGCTCATACCTAGGGCTGGGGTCCTTCATGGTACGGTAAGCATAGCCTCATCTTACAGATGTGGAAATTGAGGCCCAGTGAGGACAGGGCTTGGGCAGGCCTTGGCTAGTATGTGGTGAGGTGTCTGAAGGGCTGGGGGTGGCAGGAGAAAGCACAGGCAGGGTCTGAGGACCCCGGCCCCTCCTGACCACACCCTGATGGCCTTCCAGAGACAGGAGCCAGCAGACCTTGGCTTCTGGGGCTCCGTTGTCTCCCCGTGGGGATCTATCCCTTACAGCCATCTTCACGCCCTGCAGCTTTGCTGGAGGAGCTCTTTGAGAGCGGAGAAGGAGACCTCAGCCAGGCCAGGCTCGTGAAGTACCTAGAGTCTGGGGGGCTGGCACACTGCGGAAGGTTTTGATCAAGGAGCAAGAGGCTCCACGCTGTGTGGGGGTGGCTTGTGGGTAGGCCCTTGGGCAGCTAACAAAGGATGGTGGGATGGCTGGAGACTGACCCGTGTCGTCCTCACCTGCGCCCTCCCACGGCAACAAGGACCCTCAGTCACACACCTGCCTCCTGCCAAGCCTCCAACATCAGAAACATGGATGTTTTTTGCGGGAAAAGGGAGATGCTGCCCGCAGATCCTTCAGTGCCGGCCCAGTCTGGGGATCTGCGTGCAGCTCCAGGGAAGGTGCATCCTGCCCCGAAGCTGCTGGGTGAGTCCACTGTGGACTTCAGGGAGATCTGCCTCCCAGCAGCGCCGGCTGGAGTGTGACTGGTGCTTCCAAGGGACCTCTGCCAAGAAGGGACCAGCAGCCTCACGGGGACACTCCAGCCGGCTGCCATGGGCTCTCCTGACTTGTGCTGGGGGGTGGGGAGCCCCGCTGTTTCACCAGTAGCCAGATCCCACCCCAGCCCTGGCTGTGACCAGCGCAGCGTCTTCCCGCAAGACCCCCAGGGCTCAGAGCCTCCTGGACCACAGCCCCTTTACTTTTGCTCCGCGAAGGGAGAAGGGCTCCAGAACTCACCACTGATTCTGCAGATGGGGACACTCGATCTTGCTTCGCCCCTTGGCGGTGACTTCAGACCTGTCCAGGGCTCCTGCAAGGCTCTGAGTCAGGGGCCCCTCTGCTTCACTCTTTTACCCTCAGAAAACCCGCAGACCAGCAACCCTGCCTCCTTCCCTCCCCGGCACCCGCCAACCCTCCAGCCCGGGGCCCTGGGTGCCCACCGCCCTGCCCTCATCCCGCAGCCTCCCCTCTGCCTCAGGATGCTTTGTGGGTGTTGCCTCAGCCCTCCTTGCCCGTAGCCTCCAGCAGCCGCCCGTCCTTGGGATCTTTCTTTGCTTCACAGTTCTAAATGCTGGAGTCGCTCACGCTGAAGCTCCCCAGAGCCCAGCAGACACCAATCTGCTTATCTGACTGTCCGAGAATCCCAGGGTTAGAGAGGACGGTCCGCTTTCCAAACAGACCGGTTTGCATGGACAGGACGATGGAATTCCTTCTGTCTCAGTCCTCACATTAAAAAAACAAAACGAGGGCGGGAAACAGCTCAGCGGCACAGAGCCCGTCTAACAACTCGAGGCCCTGAGTTAGACTCCCGGCACCAAAATAAATAAATTTCTTTTTTTAAAAAAAAGAGAGATCCGGGGGCTGGGGATTTAGCTCAGAGGCACAACGCCTGCCTGGCAAGTGTAAGGTTGTGAGTTGATTCCCAGTACCGGAAAAAAAACCAACAACAACAACAACAACAAAAAAAAGAGACCGGAAGTGAGGCAAAACGGTAATTTCCTTATTCTCATCTCCTGCTCCCCGCATCACAAGGAAAGTGGCTCTGAAATGACCAATCTGATGTTTGTTCTCTGAGGTTAGTCCCTCAGGCTGTTAGACCAGCCTCCCCTGTTTACCCACAGGAGCAGAAGGAAGAGTGGCCTGATTCTAGAATGAAAAATAAAGCCAGTGAAGCCATCAGCTAAATTATAATCTTGTCTGTTGATAACACTCATTTCTGATCTGCCAGCTAGCCCAGTCTTGTCTCTCTCCAAAGTGTGTCTTGGGCTAGGCACTGTGGCACAGGCCTGTAACCCCAGCACTCAGGAGGCTGAGGCAGGAGGGTTGCCTTGAGTTCAAGGCCAACCTGCACTACATAGTGAGACCCTGTCTCAAAAGCAAAACAAAGCAAAACAGAACCGCCCTCCAAACAAATAAAAAACCCAAAGTGTATCTGGAGCCCAGCCCCTCACCATCTCTAGCCCAACCCAGTCCAGGCTGCCTAGTGCTAAGCAAGCCCTCTACCCCTGAGCTACACCTGCAGCCAGAAAGAATGCTTTTTAAATGTGTGAAATACAATGCACAGAATTATAAAGTTTAGGGCCAAGGATATAGCTCAGTGGCACAGTGCCTGCTTGGCAAGTGCAAGGTCCTAAGTTTGATTGCTGGTACCAAAAAAAAAAAAAAGATTATAAAGTTTATTATCAAACATGGTTGTCAAAGTATGTCTTCATTATGATGCCACCGTAGAAGTGCTTTTTCGTTTGAACCTTCAGATCTTGAAGGGATCTGATATGACCCTGATGTTTCAGAGAAATAAGTACTGTTAGGTCCCCTGCATTGGACCCCTCTACACTTGAAGAGAAAAAAACTCTGACAGACAAGTCTGTTCAAACACGAAAGCCCCCTCACTCAGTCCTAGAGACTAAAATAACTCTGTTTATCAGCTTGGTTCCCAGGCTGGGTTCTCAGGCCTACAGGAAACCCTGTAAGTCTACAGAATGCCACCCTGTAAGTCAGCAAAATGCCTCTGTCATCCTGCACTCCCCAGCTGCTTCCCACCAGAGGCACCAGACCCACCAAGGGACCCCTCCCCTGCTTAAACTCTTCCACAAAGCAGATTCTCTCCTTTTGTTTGTGGTCAATGGCCTTTTCACCCTTGGCCTGACTATACCCAGCTGAAAATAAAGATGTTGCTGTTTGCTTCAACCTTGCCTGTCCTACTGGTCGCTCTTGCTCCTCAGGGTCTAGTCTGACAAGTACAAGTCATATTTGGAGAGCTTCAGCTGTAATGTGATATTAAATGCAAATGATAGGAAGCTGGCTTTGGACTCAGGTCCTCCACTAGGCTGTGTAGGGTAAAGGGAGAGTTCCCCTCTGCCTCCTGAGGAGTCCCTGGAATAGACGGACAGAATCAGTGAATAGGAGCAAAGGCAGGCAAATTCATTAATGTGCAAAAGGGGAAGATCACATCCACAGGGAAAAATCTCAAGAATGCAATTACTCACCAGCCCAACGTGATTCTGACACGTACCCGTTTTGCTTTGTGTTTTTTTTCTCTCTCATTTTGTTTTTGTTTCTCTTCAGGGGAAAGACATCTTTTGTTGTTGTTTTGGTACCGGGATTTGCACTCAGGACCTTGCACTTGCCAGGCAGGTGCTTGTGCCGCTGAGCTACATCCCCAGCCCTTTTGTTTCTCTTTATATCCCTCTTCAGCATGGAGGAGGGAGTAAGGGGCACAGGCAACGAGGGGCCCAGTGCACGATTACTGGAGAAAGGGGAAGTTTGTCCATCGGCCTGGGACAAAATCTACCGGCCCAAAAAAGCAGACAATGGATTGTAAATGAGTCTCCGTGGGACCAAAATACAGGACAAAGGTGCGTGATGAAAGTCTGCCCACGTGTGTTGACAAACTTAGTCTGAAGTCCCATGATCTGAGTTTAGTCTTCTGGGTCAGTGATGTTTCCATGAGAAGACAGAAGCCTGCTGAGCTCCTGCCCTGGTGCAGGGGTCAGGAAGCCCCTTCCTGCTCTGGGAGGGGAGGACAGGGGGACCTGGATCCCCTCGGGGCAGGGCTGTGTCTGGGGCCCTGTGCACATCAGACACAGTCTTCAAGGTATCAGTCTCCAAGCTGCACAGCCCCGCCGGGCCAGGCTGAAACTCAGAACTGGGTCACTTGGGCTGAGCTCTGCGTCACGAGGCTGCCACTCAGCTGCTCATCAGCAGACTATTTATCTAACGTGGCAAATCAGTATCGGGGAGAACAGGTAGGTTTCCCAAACTGGCCAGTGCCAGTCGGATGATATCGGTTCCCTCCACCTTCGTTTGTACACAGAGGAAGCGGCCGGACATAACCTGATGTTAACCAATCAGTGGCTTTCCTATTGTTTGGTCTCCTCACCTGATAAGTTAAGTGACTTTGAAATGACCAATCTGCTTTTGTTTGTTTGTGCTTCCTTCAAGCTACTTTTCTATCTATATAATTCCCCCTCTGCTCAGCTCATCAGAACACTCACCCTATTTTATGACATTAAGTATTGCCTAATTTTAGAGTGGAAAGTACAGCCAATCCAGATTGCAAAATCAAGGTCTACGTGGCAGCTCAGGCCTGCAATCTCAGCACTCAGGGAGGCTGAGGCAGAAGGATTGCAAGTGTGAGCCCAGGCTGGGGGATTGAGCAAGACCCTGTGTCAGAATAAAAAAATTAAAAAGGGCTGGGGATGTCACTCAGGGTGATGGCTCCTGGTTCAATCCCCAGTAGCCAGCCCACCCCAAAAACTTATTGCTAAACTAAGCTGTGGTAACTGTATCTTTTGATAGTGTCATGAAAGTATCTGTGACTTTTATTACTAATAAAGTCAAGGGTGTGGCTAATACTTTGTGTCTTGTTGTCTATACTACAAGGAAACCATAAGGTTTAAAGGAAACCATAAGGCCGGGCGTGGTGGCGCACACCTGTAATCCCAGCACACAGAAGGCTGAAGCAGGAGGATCCTTGCGAGTTCGAGGCCAGCCTGGGCTACAAAGTGAGCCCAAGACGAGCCTGAACTGCATAACGAGACCCTGTCTCAAAGAGACAAAAAAAGGGCTGGAGATTTAGCTCAGCGGCACAGCACCTGCCTGGCAAGCACAAGGTCGTGAGTTCAATTCCCGGTACCAGAAGAAAAAAAAAAAACAAAAAAAAAAGGAAACCACAGGGCCGGGGATATAGTTCAGTGGTGCAGCACCTGCCTAGCAAGTGGAAGGGCATGAGTTTGATTCTCGATGCAAAAAAATTTTTTAAAAACTAAAATAAAGGAAATGATAGATTTCAATTAGAGGTGTAGGGATGGAGAGGTAGCTCCGTGGTAGCACATTTGCCTAGCATGCTTGAGGCCATGGGTTCCACCTGTTATACCAAAACAGAAAGAGGGAAGCAGGGGTGGAGGGGTGGAGGGAGGGACAGAGGGAGAGAGGGTGAGAGAGAATTTCTCCCAAGTTTATGGACCTTTTGGACCTTATGGACTATTCAGGAATTTTGGACTTCAAATCTTCCTTACAGTGCATAAGATCACGGCACGCCCCCACCTAAAGTCTCCGTGGGTTCCCATGGCAACCAGAAACCTCTTGAATCCTTGCCTGTCCCTCCCAGGCCCCTGGGTACCTTGCCCACCCTTCTCCCTGCAAGCTCTTCCCATCCTCCCCTTCTTGCACCACTTTCCAGCCCTCCAAGCCCCTGCCCCCCCAGCCCTGGGGCTTCCCCTGGCCACGTGGCCCACCAGGCAGGTACTTTTAGGTGCAAAGTGTCTGTGCTTGTGGGGAGAGGGAGCTGGCGCTCCTTCAATGCCTGGCAATGCTCCTTCAGATTTGTCTTTGTTGTTTCAGATAAGGACCTCAAGAGAAACTCACAGGGAAGCCCCCAGAACCATTGGGTCACCCTGACTGACTCTTAAAACTTCACTCATTAACCCAGTTCCCGTTCCAGGAGGTGTCCCCTGCCCCAGACATTTTTCTGAGCCTGCCATTCCTGCCCAGAGTTGAGCGTGCTGAGTAAAGTGCTCTCCTCCAAGTGGGATGAGTCTCTCCCGTGGGAATGTATGCAAGGGTCCCCACTAGAAGTCCCTTGCTTTCTTTGTGCAGAGAGGCAATGCTTTGAAAAGCAACCCAGTGTGCACCTTACCTTCCCCAAATCTCTCTTCACTCTCATATCCTGTGGTTGTGCTTGTCCACTGTGGACTCACCCAAGGGACTACATTCACACTTTGGGCTACCACCGCTGATAACAACTGGTGCCACCAAGCCGGACGTGGTGGTGCACACCTGAATCCTAGCACTCGGGAGGCTGAGGCAGGAGGATAGTTGCAAGTCTGAGGCCAGCCTGGGCCACAAAATGAGCTCAAGGCCAGCCTGAACTGCATAATAAGACACTGTCTCAAAAAGACAAAAAACAAACAAACAATTAGCACCACCATAATATAGGTGTCACCAGCTTCATAAGTATACACTTTCCGTCCCATCCCCTAAGTGGTGAGCATCTTGAGGCTGGGTCCTGTCTGGTGGGCATGCCTGGCTGCTGCCACTGTGCCCCATCCACATCCCGTGGCCCCCTCTGTCCCTCCTGCTGCAGCTCTCTGTCACTCTCAGCTTACCTGCTCCACACAAAGCCCAGGTCCTGGTGGATGAGACTTGGTGGAGTGTGGCAGGTTGCTTCTCCCAAAGGGTCCCTGTGGGACAGAGTCCCATTTGCCTTGGTGGTAGTGTCGCCGGTTGAGGGTTCTTTGTTTCAATTTGGATAGAAATCACAAACTGACAGTGTGCAGCTCTGCTAGCAGTTGCAGGCTTCCATGCCAACGGCCCTCAGCCCTAGTGTGACAGCTCTGGACCCTCGGCTCTTGATTGCTGCTGCTGGTCTCTGCCATTCCTGGACCATGACACCACTTGATGCTGCTTAATGCCAGTCACTGTCAACTGATAGTGTCAGTTGCTGGTTGCCATCTTGAAGGCTAAAAGTTTCTGGTGCTTATAGCCCCTTTTTAAAGCAGCTACTCTGTCCACACTGCTGGAGATAAAATATCACAAGTAGATTTACAAGGTCTTCTGAGCCCAAGAAATAAATCATGTGTTGATCTAGAGGACCACTTGAGTGAGGTTTTATTTGTACAAGGCCTGTGCTGCAGCAGAAGGTGTCTATACACCAGAGGGAGCTCTCCTAGACTAACTGGAGACACTTCAGAAGAGTGCTGCTTGTATAGCAGGTATGGGTCTATGATTGGTCCAGATTTGAGCCTGCTGATTGGTCCAGATCTGAGCTTGCTGATTGGTCCAGATCTGAGCCTGCTGATTGGTCCAAATTTGAGCCTGCTGATTGATCCAAATTTGATCTTGTCTATTGGTCCAAATTGCTCTAAATTCAAACCTTCTGATTTGTGCCTACTAATTGGTCCAAATTCAGTTCTACTGTTTGGTTCAAATTCCATCTGATGCAGTCAGGGCAGACATCTCCTGAAACAGATGCAAGGTACCCAGGACAGCTGCAGGTATTGTGGTGAGACTGCTGGGGGATGTCAGGATACTCAAGCTGCTTGACTGACAGCTTCTTCCATCTCCTGGAAAATGGCAGGCCTAGTACCAGGGAGTCTACAGGAAGGCTGGCTGTGTTCATCCTTGGTTTATTGGAGTTTGCAGATGCCGAGGGTGCTAGTGCTACTAGTGGGCCTGGACCCCTCCCTAATCTCTTCCACATTAGGAGTGGTTTCTTTGCCCCCCTCTTCCATGTGGAGTGGCAGACACCGGGTAGGGGCACCACAGCCGACAGCAAAGCTACACCTCCTGTCACAGCAGTCACAAGGAAACCCCAGGGGTGGCAGGAGGACACTGAGGAAAGCTGTCCCAGTCTACCCTCAGGGGACTGAGGTGGAGTGAAGGGAAACATGGGGAAGGGTATGATAACTGTTGGCCAAATCATGCCCCACTCTGGTCCTCCCAGGGAAAGGAGAGGTTCAGGTGCTCCTCTGTCTCAGCAGCCTGCCCACTAAGCACCCCTTCCCTTCCCACTTCTTCTCTCCCTTCTCAACACCTCCTGGGCTTACCTGGCCCTGAACCCTTGCTTGGGGATCACCTTCTAGAGGAACCTGACCTCAGGCACATCTGACATGCTAAGGAGTCCCTGAAAGGAACTCTTAGATCAAACGTGTGGACATGAGCTGTCAAACCAAAATTCTGGAGAACAAGCAATGCCTCACACAGAAGGGCTACAGAGGTGAGCCCAAAAAAGATCTGAGTCCTGGGACAGGTTTCCACAAGCTATCTACAGCAGCTGCAAAAAATGTTCACAGGACCAGAGATAAGAACTTTCCTTCCCTTCCTCCTCCTTATCCTCCCCTCCTTCGCCTGCTCTTCTCCTCCTCCTCCTCTTCCTCCTTCTCCTCTTTTGCCTTCCTCTATTCCTCTTACTCTTCTTCTTGCACTGGCAGTGTTGCTGGGACCAAACCCCTGACACCTGTAACTTAAAGGAGATGTTTATTTGGCTCACGGCTCAGAGGTTCAGTCCATGGTTGGTTGGTTGCACGGCAAGACAGCCTTGGCAGAGAAAAGTTGCTCAAACTATGGCAGCCAGGAAGCAGACAGGGATAGAAGGGAGAAGCTGGGGACAAGAATACATCTTCCAAATCACATCCCAGTGACCTACCTCCTCTGGCCAGGCCCAGCTCCTCACCACCCATTTGGCTATAAACTCATCCATGGATGAATCCACTGGTGAGAATGGTGATCCGTGATCCACTCACCTTCCACGTGCATGAGCCACGTAGGGCATTTTAGGGTAGGATATTTTAGATCTACAACAGCGTTCAGAAAACCTGTAAGTCTGTAAAGGTAATTAAGTTTAGAAGAAGAGAGTCCGTGTTTAGTTTGGCACGGGTAAAGGGTATTCGCTGCAAACTCATTGATTGATTAATTGATCGATCCACTCATTCACACCCATTGAGCAAGACGTGTGTAACTAATTCAGGACTTCTGTTGGGGACTCAGGGCTGAGCCAGATGGCCTTGGCCCTCCTGGAGTTTACAGTCCAGCAGAGAACCCAGGGTGGAAAGTAACTGCTCAGAGGACTTGCATGAGTCCCACTGGAAATGCCATGAAGAAAGACACAGAGAAACTAAATGAGCTTCAGTGAAGGCTGAGCCAGCTGGGTTGGTAACTCCAGAGCACAGGAAGTTACAGGAACCAGAAATGGGGCGTCAGAAGACAAAATTATAATACTTCAGTTTTTGTGAGTTTTTTGTTGTTGTTGTTGTTTGTTTTTTAGACAGGGTCTCGCTATGTTGCCCAGGCTGGCCTGGGACCCCTGGGCTCAAGTTATCCCCCTGTCTCAGCTTCTCGGGTAGCTGGCACTTTCAGCACACAAATGGTTTAGTTTTGGCTGGGGATGTAGCTCAGTGGCACAAGCGCCCGCCTGGCAAGTGCAAGGTCCTGAGTTTGATTCCTGGTACCAAAAAAAAAAAAAAAAAGGTTCAGTTTAATTGCCTTTCTTGTCAATTCTGGAATCAAGCAACTCTTCAGTCCATAACATGTCAGCATGCTGAGGAGTTAGGCAGAAGAGTTTGGTTTTAGCGATGAAGTCTGAAGAGCACAGAAATAAAAGAATGGGAAGAGAGGGGTTACTGCAAAGCTGCATTCCTTTAAGGAGGACTAGGGAGACAGAAAGGGGGGAAAATAGAGGTGACCTGAAGTCACCACATTGTGACCAGCTTCACTTGGTATGATAATGAGGTTGGGCAACCTGGACTGTTATCTCTCTAAGACAATGATTGGGCAACCTGGACTGTTATCTCTCTGCGCAGGTCAGATAAACAGCTGAGCCTTCCTCTGGCAGCAGAGCACTTTATCTGGAGTGACTTCATCTTAATTTTTAGCACCGTGTGTACAGGACTGCAGTCAAAACCAGTGGCTTCACTGGGTGCATGGAGTTTTTATAGGAGAAAAAGGGGGTACAGTGAGCTGATGGTCAGGAAATCTAAGATCTGGGCAGGGTCTTCCTCTCCAGAAAGCACAGCACTCTGTGTCTGTCATGCCTTCTTCCTCCCCAGAACTTCAAAGCACCTCTACTTCCTGGGACAGGGTCTGGGTTTTCTTCTCAGACTGGCACACATGCTTTTCTCTAAGTTCACAAGAGCTAAAGGAAGGAGCGCAGCGTGGTATTTAGGGTACCGTGTGAAAGGGACGGGTCCTTAAAAGGCTGGGGAAAAGGTGAGGGAAAAGACTACGAAGAGGAGGTGAAAGTAATTCTATCACAGACAGCTGCCGGGAGATGCTTGGTGACAATGGTTTCAGCTCACTAGGGAGTTCGATTCCATCTGATGATGTTTTCAACAGTGATGAAGTTCCTCTCTCCTCACTGGAACTTCCATCCTTTCCAACTACTTACACACATACAGAAAAGTTTACTTTGCTCTCTTCTTCTCCTTTTTTTTTTTTTTGCAGTGCTGGGGATCAAACTCAGGGCAATGTCTATGTCAAGCATGATTCTGGGGTCTCTGTGGACTCATTCTAGAGATTATTTTCAGGTTCTGAACAAAGAATTGGATGGCTGGAGAAAATGGTAGTGAGGGTTCACATAGGCTCATCGTAAAGGTAGTGAGCTCGGCAATCGTAGGCAACATGGTGGAGTGCTAAGCAACAGAGAAAGAACCTCTCTGAGCTCTGCCATCCAAACGCTGGACTATAACAGCGTTGGAAGAAGGAGGGAGGTGAGTTGTCCCAGAACCAGGAAGGAACTGAGGCATGAATTGAAGCCCACAGAGAGAATGAAGAGAGAAACTTCAATGAAGAAGGAGGAGGTAACCAACGACACCTTCTCCCCGGGACGGGAAACACTGCGTGAAAGGAGCGATCCAAACCTGCTGACACCCGGCCGGTGCTGGTGACCACAGAGACCGCCACAGAGAGACGTGGCAGTGGCAGGGAGCGGTGGATGTGAAAGACTGGACTACTGCCATGAAGGACTGCACCTGCTGCCAGTGAGTGACGGGGGTTCGACTGTCCTGTGCCAGAGAGCAATTGGCAGGGAACCAGAGAGACACAGAGAGAGAGAGACCAATAGAGCTCAGAACTCAGGGCAGCTTCTGGCTGTCTAGTGACTCCCAGCTGGGCTCAGGCCCACGGAAGTTGTGCTGACTACTGCAAGCCACCAGAGGGTGTTGGCTTGTTGGCTTCTTGAGATAAATCAATTACTGTTTACCAGTGACAACAGAGAGGAAGCCGGGCGTGGTGGCGCA
>NW_004955861.1:0-5668 GCF_000276665.1 Chinchilla lanigera
GCAGAGATGTTGCTAGGGATATGCGAGCAGCAGAGAGGAGAGCCGCTGAGCCCCTCCCTGCCCCACGGAGCCTAGTGGCGCCCGGAACCCCTGGGGGAGGAGCTGTCTGTCGTGAGCTTTGGGGTGTGTGCATCTAGGAGCCACTCAGGGTGACCAGCGCTCCCCCCAGTTTATCCCACCCAAGACCAACCCTGAGCTCAGGCCCCAGCGCCAGCTCCCCTGGATCACCTTTTCACACTCAGCCGCAGCTGCCCTTTCGGTCCTCCTCCACACACCTGCTTCTGCTGCCAGCGCTCATCCTCTCCGCTGAGGCCTGACACTCACTGCTCCTTCCTCTGCCCCTCCCTGATCTAGACCCCCACCTGCCCCAGCTGCTCCAACACCGGCCCCCTGCCCTCCATCCGGGAGGCTTCCTGTGCCCACCCTGCATCCCGCGCCAGCTGAGGGCTGCCCCCAAGTGCTGCATTAGCTCCTCAGCTCACCTCTGCACCTGCACCTGTGTCTCCTCTGCCCTTTCTGGTTCCTACTTCTCAGGCTTGTGGAGGCCCGACTGTGGGACCCTCACCCAGACCTCCACCCTCCTGCACTCTGTCCCGCGTTAGGATCCTTCCCCTTGGTGGTTGCTGCTTCTAGGGCCCCAGTGGAAGCTCTCCTGAAGCCAGACTCCATAGCACCAGTCCCCACACACAGGGCTGCACATGCCCAGCCAGTCACCAGTTCAGCAGCCTCACTGAGCCCGCATGACAGGCCAGTGCCACTGGGGGTGCTGGGGAGGGAGCATTAACAAACAGGACGTCTGCCTTGGGTGCTGGCAGGAGAAAAATAATGGAAAGGTTCATTGGTCGCGCTACGAGGAGGTGCAGTTCTGCTCAAGGCTGAGGTCCAAGAGGCTGGCACAGCTGGGCAGGTGGCAGGGACGGAGCCTGCCGAGTAAGGATGAAGAGGGTGGAGTTTCCGTGGAGGCTGAGGGGGTGGGGCAGAAGGGGAGAGGCCTGTGTGCACCCCAGGGGCCCATGACCAGTGTATTCCAGGCACCCCGGGAGCGGGGTGGGAGCAGGGTGAGCAGACAACTTCCAGAGGTGACTACACTGCTGCTGCTGCCGCCGCTGCCCACAGCAGGGCCCTGGGTCTGGGTCTGGGTCTGGGCCTGGGCGCCGACCTGAGATGGCAAAGGCTGCAGGCAGCCTGGTCTGTGGGGAGGAGGAGGGACGTCAGGTCTGGCTAGGGACATCACAGCTGGAGGACACCAGCTGACTGTCACAGAAACACCAGACAGGGACCTGCAAAGCCATCGGAGTGGAGGAAAAATGTGGGTGTCATCAGCATACGGGCTCTGCAGCCCCGGAGGTGAGGTGGAGAGAGGTGAGGGGAGAGGGGAAAAGGCCAAGGGCAGACCCCAGGGGGCCCAGCATTGAGGGACTGAGGGGTCCAGGAGGAGGAAGATAGCTCCAGGCAAGAGGAAGTAAGCAGTGATGCTACCAAGACCCACGCCCCCGGGGCGGTGAGGGAGGGGGCGGTGCCCCTGACGTTGCAAGGAGCTGCAAAGGCAAAGGCAGGCTCCAGCAGAGGAAGAGAGGAGGGAAGGGCGTGTTGAGATGGGAGAGATGAGAGCCTCGTTTCTATTCTCTCGTGAGAAGACGGCAAGACTTCACCCTGGGAGAACGAGGGAAGAGAGCACAGGGCGCGGCTCTGGCAGTGGCGGGCTGTCGAGGACAGCGTCTGCAGTTGTGGTGGGAAGCTGCTGTGTGCAGAGGGGCTGCGCACCTGGGAAATGCCACCGTCCAAAGCCTGATGCCACTGTCGGCTCAGGCCTCCGCCTGGAGCCTCCGCCCACTGGAAGCATTTCCGGTGTGGGCTCCATACAGTCCTGGAAGGGCGTCCCCGCCTCCACGCACAGCTCAGTACCTGTGGGAGCTTCGTGAGCAGGAGACTCCGCAGGTGAGCTCCACAGGGGGGAAGCTCTCCATGACTGAAATCCAATGTCGCCGGCTGGGGTTAGTGAACCATCAACTCCCCAGGGTTTTGTCTTTTGGCCTTGCATAAATAGCTGAGATTCCTTGGAGCTAGGAGCGTGGGGACTTCTGTTCTGCACAGCTTTGTCAACAAGACGGTCTTCCTCCTGACTGACTTCCAGGTAAATAGGTGTGCAGGGTCAGAGCGTAACCCTGCGGCTAAGGCGCAAACACAGCAGCGTTTTTAAAGCAAGCTGCTGTCTCCTGTATCTTTTCCATGTTGGTCCTCATCCTCCCTAGCAAGGCCTACAACAAGCTCATGGAAGGTTTCTGCCTCCCCACAGCAGCCTCCCGCATGAAAGGTCACTGGATGTCACCACTAGCAGGGCACCAAGAAGGCAGAGACACCCCTGACCACTCACCTGTCCTGTTTGTTTTGGAGTCAGCTTAAGCCTAGAGCTGCCAGCAAATTCTACTCAATCCCTTTTCTTGCATGGCTCCTTTTAAGAAGACATCCGGGTTATGCAGGGAAAATCCGTGCGCGTTGGGAAAGTCCACTTTCCTAGACGGCATGTAGCCTTCCCGGTTACTGATTGTAGCTTCATTGCCATCAAGGTATTTCAAGCTCTGTAGACGGTGGGGCTGCTGGCCATGCGCATGACTGCACGGCAGGTGCGACGGGAATGCTGCCCGCTGCAGGGCTCCGCCTCCCCACGGAAAAGCCGGTTCTCGGGTGTGCACCTCAGCACTCCACACGTGTGCTCTTGAGCTTGTCCTCGGGACCGGTCACAGCCAGAGTCCACGCTGTGTCTGCCTAAGAGTTCTGCTTTTCACCTTGGCTTTTCCTTTTTTTAAGCATTTTTAGCTAAATTTCTTTAGTCAGTGCACATGAGCCGGTCACTCTGAAGCCTTCTTGAAGTGACCACAGACCCAACCATGGTGGCCGTCCCGATATCTGCCTCCCGCCATCCCTGATGCCCACAGGCCTGGCCACTGCACACTTTTTTTTTTTTGGGGGGGGGCAAAGTTTGAAATGAAACTAGCAGCATTCAGAGCAGACTGCTGAGCATTACTGCGACACAGGGGACTGAGAAGGCACAAGAGTAACCCACAGGAAGTTCGCCTCAGAATCTGTGCACGTGCGGCCTTCACCCCATCTGGAGGGGACGTGTGTGAGCCCCTGGGGCACCCTTGGGTGCGCCCAGCACTCTGCCAGCTGCTCTGTTAGCTTCCTGTGCCCCGAGCAGCCTTAGGATTCTCCCCAAAGTAAAGTGTGCCTTGAGGGACAGCGGCTCCATGCCCAGAGGAATGTAGGCAGCCCAGGTCACAGTTCCTCGGCAGTGCTGTGGCCTGCAGCCTTACAGTGTGGCCTTCAAGGTGCACAGTGGTCCCTTTGTCCTCAGCGGCCCTGGTTGTGTCCTGCGATTCACACCGTCCCGAGGGACAGGTCTAACCAGAGCTCGGCCACACTTGTCCTGTTTCCACAGGGAGAAAGCGCTGGGTGCCAGGTTCCCATGGCCGTGAGCGCCTAACGCCTCATCCTTGTGTGCATAGGACTGCCGCACAGGCAGAGCCTGGTTCGGTTTTGATTTTAGAAACTTGGTCCTTGGTGACGCCGCCAGGAGTTATCTTCCTTACTCTGCATAAGCAGTGCCCGTGCAGTCTGGATCTATTTGAGTATGAATCAATTTCTGCATTATTTTGCTGCCCCTAATTTCAAGAAGAAGGAAGAATTTGAATTTGTCGACCTGTCGGCTTTAAAGGCAGGGCTGTGTTAGTCACCATTACTTGCCAGCAGCTTGGTTGTGCCTGGCAGACCGTAGGCACAGGTCAGCGTAGGCCAGAGAAGATAAATCGCAGCTCAGCTGCTGCAGCCACACTCTGAAGGCTTCCTGGGTCAGTCGCCCACTGCGTCTACACAGCAGGATGACTGGCTCAATCCCACCTTGCTGCTGTTAAGAACAGCTGTGAGTGCACACCCACACACCAGGGAGCACCTCACAACCTGTCGATGCATACACAGCAGGCCTAACAGTGGCGACCGCCTAGGGGAAGGTATACGAAAGCTGTTTAGCTGAGCACTTTGGGCTTCTGGAAACAAAAACACTCAACAAAGAAGCGGCTCAGAGAATTAGCGGCTGTTTCTGATACAGAAAGGCTAAAAGACGGGTGATTACCACGTGGCCAGTTCCCGACTTAAAGCGTTACTCAGGGTCCGAGCTGGTGGCCGTGGTGAGCCTGGTTTGTTCTTGTACCTAACTCCGCGCAGTGGCTGCTCCAGCTCAGCGTCTCCACCTGCATCCCCAAACCAGTCGTCTCCCACCACCCTGCCCACGGTGTCCACGGAGCGGCTGCTGAGGGAGGGCCAGGTGGGTGTGGTCAAGTCAGGGCCGTGGAAGAGAAAAGAAATTCTCATGGGGAAGCTTAGGTGCTCGGTGTGGCCCCTGGGAACCCTTCCTTCCTGGTGGGGCGCTCCGCTGCCTTAGCAGTGGTGACAACCCAGGGGAAGAGCGTTCGGCCCTGAGGTCGTGGGAGGGTGAGGAGCTGTCTCTGCCTGCTGTTGTCAAGGGGCTTCCTCATCCCTGCCCAGCCGGCACTCCCTGGGAGGGACCCTCACCTCTTCCCAGCTGCTCCCCGCACCCCCGCCCTGGAGCTCAGGTACCAGGAGCAGGCGGAAGCACTCACAGCAACAGTCTAGCATCCCTCCTTCCGGGGGATGTACAAAGGGGTCTTTATCCATCTGAAACCTGGAATCTGAGTTTAGAATAACAGGCCTTCTCACTCTTCCTTAGGTCAACTGGGACCACAACTGTGGCAGAATAAAAGGGATGGTTAGCTTGCAGTGGAGGCTCAGGCCTATACTCCCAGGCCTATGATCCCTCTTGCTGAGGCAAGAGGATCATAAATTTGAGCCTGGCCTGGGCAACCTAGCAAACTTGTCTCAAAATAAAAAGTAAAAAGGGGCTGGGGTTATAGCTCAGTTCAAAGGCTCTGGGTTCAGTCTTCAGTCCACAGAAGGGGTGGGGGGCGGTCTCAGATCCCAAACCCCAGACTCCCCGCTGTCTGCCACACGCATCAGGCCATTTGTAGTAGCTCTGGAAACACTCCTGGGGCGCCTCTCTCCCAGGCCCCTGCAGCCTGGCCGGGCGCAGCAAGGGGACTTCGTGCTGTTGGCACTCCTGTGCCTGCAGGACCCCTCAGGTCCAGACCAGGCCGCAGCCACGGAACCCAGGTCGCCTGGGCCCAAACGCCGGTCCGAGCCCCTGGCCCCTTCCGTGGGAGCCGGCGGTGGAGTCAGTCTGCTCGGCCGTGGACAGTTGCTCCGTGCTGCGGTTCCAGTTTGTAGTAGTTCAAAGGCCAACACCACGCTGCCCAGAAACCTGCTTTCCTGGGGTTACCCCTGCACTGCGGGACTTGCACTTCCGTCCTTAGCGTCGTTTGCTCCCGCTCGGAGTTTGCCTCTTCCCGGGCGGCGCTGCCCTGCCTGCCTTCTGACTGTGCTTCTCTCCCGCAGGTCTGCCGGCGCCAGCGCCACCTGTGCCCGGGGCCGTACCGCGGAACCCTCTTTGCCGACCAGCCCCCGATGTTCATCTCGCCGGCCTGCAGCCCCCCCAGGGCCAAGCTGCGCGAGCTGGTGCTGCTGAGCGGGGGCCAAGTCAGCCGGGGCCCGCGCCGCGCCCGCGTCCTCATCGGGCCCCACCGCGGAGCGCGCAGGC